>NC_039272.1:8369288-8479080 GCF_003368295.1 Carassius auratus | reverse complement strand
TGAACACAGAGCAAAGCAAATTATTATGTGAATTTCACACCTGAATGCACATTTGTTTCATGAATAAATAGATGTGCAAACCTTGCAGGATTTATTAGTGGATCCATAGTATCATGGGTTTGCTTGTAATAAAAGAGAATTCAACAACACGTAATGTACTTAGAAATGCTTGAATTTAGATTTGATCAAGACCTCAGCATGTGACGTCTAATGTAATATACCTGTTTTGTTATGGATGTCTTTCTGTTCTGTCCTGTGCGATATTGCAGGTCAATCTGAGGTGAAATCTCTGTCAGAGACTAACGTTAGTTAACTTTATTACAGTTACTGTAAAGTGAATGGTAATACATTTAGTGGTGCTCACTAAGACCGATTCAACCGGACTTGAACCGATTCTAAAATAAAAGTGAAAAGCGAATTTCTCAAGACATACCCGCGAACGAGATTAGTTTGACTGAAATTGCAGCTCATGATCATACCTTGACTGATTAGGACACAATTAGAGGCGACAGTGGGGGTTGAGAACTGATGTTCTGTCAACATTAACCTAACAATAATACATGAAAAAGTCGTTAGCATTGTAAATCTATCACTTTCGCTACATTTAACGGGGCAGTACATGGGAAACGTTAGCCGTTATCTGTTGACCTGCTGAGGTAAAAGCTGTGGTCGGCTTCAGTGCTGTCGTCGTCCGTCGCGATGGTCTCCTCCTGCTCTAAATCCATATTTGTTTGCACTGAACAATACGACACACGTCTCGTTACATTAGTAATATTCAACAACTGTTGCTATGGTTTTGTGTTATAATTTAAGGTTTTTTTTCTCGGCGGCAAATTGGGTTGATAGTTCTAATCTGATTGGTCACAGCAAGATCTCATTTGACCAAAAAAAAAAAAAAAAAAAAAAAAATATATATATATATATATATATATATATATATATATATATATATATATATCATTTGATATCATCCCGATCATTTCTGATTATAAAGAGATTAGGAATCATTCATAACTCAGCTATTCGTTCAATCATCGTCGTATTGATTTTACTTTTAAATGTGCACTATTTCATTCTTAAAGATTACTTCAAAAATAAATAGTATTTCCCTTTGCTATCGGACATTAAATATATAAAAATAGAAACAGGGCATTTCTACAATGACACCAATAGCCACTTTTGTTTATTATTGAGTTAAAATTCTTGTAAATTTAGTTCTGAGAAGAGTTCTGAAATGCAATTGTATCGGCCTGCAAAACGCGTGTGATATATGAAAAAGTCCACAATGGCAGGGCAAACATCTATATACTTACTGAACTAATTTTTTTAATTCTTAAATGTTTCATGAAACAAAACCTACATTAGATCCGACAATTGTTGTTGATTAAATAAGGTTAGCCTAGATTAATTAACGGTATGATAAGAAAATGGTAATTACATTACTCTTCCTATTGCTGTGGGTCTATTACAGTTACAAGGTCGGATATTTTCTCCGGTGGAGGTTCAAGGCTGGGCCAAGGTACACACTTCATATATTCAAATGATGGCCAGATCACGCGTCCTCCGGCAGGACACGCCCTCAGCCCCATTATCAGGAAAGTGGGCGTGGCTTCCTTGCTCGTCGGAATGGTTCGAGGATTTGATTGGCTCTTCGCTCGACTGACGCAGAGCCATGCCATCGCTTCATAAGCTTAGAGGAAGGATGCCGGTTTGAGTCCTCAGACTTCGGGAAATGCATTGATATAGTCTATATTTATTTACCTTTAACCATGACAAACACACCTAAATGTTAGTTTATAACAGCGCAAACATCTATAGGCTTTTATTAAATCAGCCGCATATGTGGAGGATTTTACAAGGATTTGCTCTTGGTACTAATTCTTTAAATCTCATTGACCCTTACTGGTAAGTGCGTGCATCAGACCTACAGCTAGCCATAGCTTTTATTTTAGACATGCCTGCTCAGTGTTGTCCATGCTCGAATGTGGATTTCTTTCAGCTCGTCTCGGCCTGATTGCATCAGTGATTCATGTTTTATCATCGTTGTTGGCGATGTAGGCTCTAAAACTAGAACGTCAAGTCAGGATCATTGTATGTGCTAATGCAAAAGATGGATAACAATATTTCTCCATTTTCTCTTTTTATTTAAATTTTATTTTAAACAATTACATACATTTTTATTAATGGTTAATAAAAAGGGTATTTTAAAAATATCACGATGAAGTGACTCAGCATTTAATTATACGCTACTTTAGTTCTAATTTTATTTATTTATTTATTTTTATTTTTTAAAAACACACTCGTCACTTTGCACAAACAAAAATAAATTATATTTAATATTAGATCAATCTAATAAACAATCGTGACAGTTAAATCAGTGATTTTAATCTGATCAGTGGTCTTCATAGTCAGTAAATACAGAAACAAATGGCACCATCTATAATTTATCACATTATCTATGTACCATTGCACTTATGTCAAGCCATCTGATGTAACTGTAGTACAATGTAAATTTGGCAATAAAGACCATTTCTATAAACAACTCAAAATAACTTTTATTTAACTAAAATTTAAGTGTTTTTGTTTTTACATGAATTTATTATGTAGTTAATATTTTTTTGTGCTTTGACTTCATACTCATGAAGTTATGAGTGTCAGAATAACATTTGTAATTCATAATTCTGCCATTGTAATCCTGTTTAAAAAGTTTATTTTCTCCCATTTGCTTTATGTCATCTACAGTAAGTGACTGTAACACACCTTCAAAATGCTGACGAGACTTTTCCGAATCCACGGCCTGTTTGTGGCCTCCCATCCTTGGGAAGTCATTGTGGCTACTGTGACTCTCACCATCTGCATGATGTCCATGAATATGTTCACTGGAAATAACCAGATCTGTGGATGGAACTTTGATTGCCCCAAATTGGAGGAGGTACAGCGTGTTACTGTGGAAATGAATTACAACACGATGGCAGTTCATGTATAGTTCTAATTCATCTAGTTCCTATCTATTATATCTATTATTCCTAATATTTGTTTCTCTCTGTCTTGTCTCCAGCAAATCTTAAGCAGCGATATCATTATCCTGACTATCACAAGATGCATAGCAATCGTCTATATTTACTTTCAATTCCAAAATCTTCGACAGTTAGGATCCAAATACATATTGGGTAAGTTGTGGTTTTTAAACCTGTTTGAAAAATATGTGTTTGTGAGGTAACATGAATTACCAATGTATATATACATATTTCTTTTTCAGGCATTGCAGGACTTTTCACAATATTCTCCAGTTTTGTGTTTAGCACAGTCGTGATTCACTTCCTGGACAAGGAGCTCACAGGCCTCAAGTATGTCTTATATCACTCTCGCTAGAAATCTTGGAAGTATTGCTTTTGTTTTTTGGAAAATAGTTAGTAGATATATCAAGTTAATTTTCATGTTGTTTTCATTTCCCCAGTGAGGCCTTGCCATTCTTTCTGCTGTTGATTGATCTCTCCAAAGCATGTGCTCTGGCTAAGTTTGCTTTGAGTTCAAACTCACAGGTACTTTACCTTTTCATTTACATTAAACTGAAGTTTAAATAAACCCAACTAATCCGGCTCTGGTTTTTGTAAATGGCTTATTTGACTGTCCTGCAGGACGAGGTGAGGGAGAATATTGCCAAAGGAATGGCTGTTTTAGGACCCACTTTTACTCTGGATGCCCTTGTGGAGTGCCTGGTGATTGGTGTGGGGACAATGTCAGGTAAACTTAACCCTTCCACATGAGACAGAAAATCAGCACAGTTGCAGTGCACTAACATTCAACAGATTTTTTTTAATCTCAGCAGTAATGAACTTTATTTGGCCCCTTTCATTGTTTTTCTGCAGGTGTGCGACAGCTTGAGATCATGTGCTGCTTTGGTTGCATGTCTGTCCTGGCGAACTACTTTGTGTTCATGACCTTCTTCCCGGCCTGTGTCTCTCTTGTGCTGGAGGTATGTAAGCATATTTAAGTGCAGTACTCATATAGGAAGACTGTAACCTATAAGATGTATGACTGTTTCACATAGGTGTCTAGAGAGAGCAGGGAGGGACGACCCATCTGGCAGCTGAGTCACTTTGCTAGAGTTCTGGAGGAGGAAGAGGACAACAAGCCTAACCCTGTCACACAAAGAGTCAAAATGATCATGGTACGCATAATTGAACCAAAAACACTACAATCTTTTATTACTGGGATTTATTATATCAATGGTTTTGTCTCTAATATTTGCAGTCTCTCGGCCTGGTCATGGTTCATGCTCATAGCCGGTGGATTGCAGATCCCACGTCAAGTAGTGGAACTCTTGATCTTCCTCAAGTTGGAGTGAGCCTGAATGACAATATGCCCAAGAGAATTGAGCCAGACATGCCCCTTTGGCACTTTTACCTGTCCAGGTAGGTACTCGTCTGAGATTTTATTCAGTGAATTCAATTTTTGGTCCACTAATGATGGTTTTATTGAAATTCTTTGTGTAGTTCAAAATACATAGTTCTATGTATTAATTGGAATATATCTATGCCACAGTATAATGTTCAGTATGAAAATTTGACATAGAAATGTATTTTGAGATTCGCTAGAGATTGCACGTAACAGTGTTTTTATATATTTGTTACTTTTCCTAAAGATTAAAGTTTAGTGAGTGTTAGATAACAGCAAATAAAATCTAAATGTAAAAATAGGAGAAATGAGCCTGCACAATAAATTATCCAAAAAAAATAGATACAATAAATAAACAACTCCAATACTGGCTAATAACCAGTGTGTAAAAAATACATTATGCATTGTTAAAATTAATAACAATAACATATATGACGTGACTGTTATTTTATTCTGTGCATTTAGGATGATCAGCATGGATATTGAGCAGGTGATCACACTGGGTCTTGCTCTGTTCCTGGCTGTGAAGTACATTTTCTTCGAGCAGGTGGAGATGGAGTCTACCCTTTCCCTGAAAGTCCCCACTCCAAGCTCCATGCTCGCTCAGAAATGGTCTCCTGATCAGTGCTGTAGGAAAGAGGTTCCCGTTTCCAGCAAGCCTGAGAAAACCCCAACTCCCCCTCCAGTGGTTACCAAAGAGGAAAGAGGTATTCTCTTCTGACCTTTACACATTTGTGTTCACTTCCTGCAAACCCAACATTCTACAGCGGACATTAAATGCAGTGTCTCTTCTTCAGATTTAGTGATTCGGCCCCTGCCTGCCCCAAAAGAGCCCGAGCATAAACATACTTTTGTTTTGGGAGAGGATGAAGCTCAGGAGATTGTTGATGCGTCGGAGACTGCGATCAGTGTACCTGCTGAACCCAGACCTGTGGAAGACTGTCTGTCCATTCTGAAAAACCCCGATGTAAGAGCGCTAAGTATCTCTTTCTACATCGATACTCTTGTACTCTTTCTTGCATAAAGATGAACTCTGGGTTCACTGTGGGACTGAAACCTGTAGTTATTTTTTACCTCAGAGTTGACCCATGTAGCCTCTAATGAGATCTTCCTTTTTCTCCTTACACACTTACTCTTAGCCAATTAGTTTCTGACGTTAGACCACGTTAGTGAAACCATTTACCTCCAAGAGTAGTCTTCTGTTACCTAGATCCACGTGTAATCACAGTGTATGTGTGTGAGTATTTAAGTGTCGCCTCTTCTGACCCTGCAGATGGGCGCTCGCTACCTCAGCGATGAAGAGGTGATCGTGTTGGTGAACTCAAAGCACATCCCAGCTTACAAATTGGAAGCCATGATGGAAAGCCCTGAGAGAGGGGTGATGATCCGTAGGAAAATGCTCAGCCCCAAATTCCCAGAGCCCAAAGCTCTCACCTGCCTGCCTTATAAAGACTACGACTACTCTAAGGTAAGTTATCAGAGGTCATAACATCATACATCATTTAATTAGTGGTGATTTATGGATTTGAATAAACTAGGGTTGCACTAATATTAAAACTTTTACATTTTGTCCAGTTTGATGAGAACCGATATGTTTTTGAGAGAAGCCTCTTATGCTCGCCAAGGTTACATTCATTTGATTTAGAGTTTTGACGTCAAAAACAGTGATTATCGTGAATTATTATTTACAAATGTAATTTGTTCCTGTGATGGCAAATATATTTCAGCAGTCATTACCCCAGTCTTATGTGTCACATTCAGAATATGCTGATTTGCTGCTTAAGAAATTATAGTCAGTTGAAAAAACTTAAAATGGCTTTTTATAGAAACTGTGATTTTTTTTTTTTTTTTTTTTGGATGAATACAAAGTTTATAAGAACAATAATAATTTAAAACAGACATCTGTTGTAACATTTGATTTAATGCAGAATTTTCCTGAAAGTTTATTAAAAAAAAATATGCTTAATATACATGTACTGAATGTTTATATAAACAGCAATACAAAAAAAAAAAAAAAAGGTTCATAATTGTCTCAAAGGTAATAACCAATTTGTTACCATACGTTATACCATACTTTGGGGGTGGGCACTTTGACGTGGTCCAGGAAGGAAAAACTTAGTAGCACTCCAGACATTTAGCAGCCTTCAAAGTTCAGCATTCATTTTCCTGTTCTTTACTCCAGGTGATGGGAACATGTTGTGAGAACGTCATCGGCTACATGCCAGTTCCTGTGGGGGTTGCTGGTCCTCTGTTATTGGATGGAAAGCAGTTTCAGGTCCCCATGGCAACAACTGAGGGCTGCCTGGTTGCCAGCACAAATAGAGGCTGCAGAGCTATTGCAGTAAGCAAAATTGTCTTTTTTTTGTCCTATATGATTTTCTTTGTTGTTCTTGAAGGGTAGCTGAAGGGAAACTCAATTCATGGTAATTTGAACTGATATAATATTGCATATTGTTTTAGTCTAAAGCCCATTAATCTAATGCTCTGTTGTGAATGTGTTTTCCACAGTTGGCAGGTGGTGCCAGTAGTCGTGTTCTTGCAGATGGTATGACCAGAGGGCCGGTGGTGCGCCTGCCTTCTGCCTGTCAGGCGGCTGAAGTCAAGGCCTGGCTGGAAAGTGATGAGGGCTTTAAGAGCATCAAGCAGGCCTTTGACCAGACCAGCAGGTAAAGGACTATTTCAGTGCACTGATTTAGTGTGATAGTGTAGTTTCTTTTTGTAAATTATGATTTTGTAACACGTATTTGTGTTGTGTTTGTAGGTTCGCACGATTGGAGAAGCTTCTGATCGGCCTGGCGAGTCGCAATCTATACATCCGATTCCAGTCCAGAACTGGAGATGCAATGGGGATGAACATGATCTCAAAAGTACGCAAGTACTGAATTTTACAAAATGTTGCGAAACATGGCCATTAAAGTGATCTTAAAATAAACTGCCATGACTCATTTCTGGGTTATTATGAAGAACTCGTGCAGCAATATTTTTTTCTTTTCTTTGGCCACTAGGGCACAGAACAGGCTCTTGCAAGGCTGAAGGAGGAATTTCCAGAGCTTCAAATTTTGGCTGTTAGTGGAAACTACTGCACTGACAAAAAACCTGCCGCCATCAACTGGATTGAAGGCAGGGGCAAATCAGTGGTGTGTGAGACCACCATCCCAGCCAAAGTTGTCAGAGAGGTACAAAACGCCCTGCAAAATCTGCATACTCGCAGCCTGTTGACACTGAATAAGGACATACATTTGTTTTTGGGACGACAATCCAGAATATTAGTCTCACGCAAGTGTGTTTTTGTGCAGATTTTAAAGACGTCGACCGAGGCTCTGGTAGATGTCAACATCAGCAAGAACTTGATTGGATCTGCTATGGCTGGAAGCATCGGAGGTTATAACGCTCATGCTGCCAACATCGTAGCCGCTATCTATATTGCATGTGGACAGGTAATAAAAGTTATTGTGTACAGTATGATTATGCTGTAATTATATAGTGGTGGTACAGATGGTAGGTACAGAAGTGAATTCAGCTAAATGAATTTGTCCTTGACAGGACCCAGCGCAGACAGTGGGCAGCTCTAATTGTATCACTATCATGGAAGCGTCAGGCCCCACCAGAGAGGATCTTTATATCAGCTGTACTATGCCCTCCATTGAGCTGGGCACTGTGGGCGGAGGCACGAACCTCCCCCCCCAGCAGGCTTGTTTACAGGTATTGATACAGGATCAATATTTGACACATATGAAAGACAGAAGTATGTTTTAGTTCAGCGGTGGACGTACAGTTGATAAAGCCACTCTTGTAGCAGATCTCATGCAGTTTTATTCTCTCTCCGTTTTGCTCTTAGATGTTAGGTGTGCTGGGTGCCAGTCAGGAGTGCCCGGGTGAAAATGCCCGACAGCTTGCCAGGGTGGTGTGTGCTACTGTGCTTGCAGGAGAGCTGTCACTCATGTCTGCACTCACTGCTGGACACCTGGTCAAAAGTCACATGACTCACAACAGGTAAGAAAGAACTGTTCATTATTTATGAATACAACATTCTCATTTATTATTATTGATATATAATGTTATTAAAACCTCTATCTAAAAATCTTGAAGCTAAAAATAAGTAAAAGTTAGGATAAAAATATAATTCTAAATATAATATAGTATATAATGTAAAATATTTAATGTATTAAGTCATATATTAAGAGTTTAAATTAAAATCTAAAAAGTCTAAAAGTTAAAATGATAAACATTGGAATATATTGTATCTTCTATTAATTAATGTAATCCTAATCAAACAATCACATTTTAGTAATGTATACTTCTATATAGTGATGTATTATATTGATAATCATTATCTATGAAAATACTCTTACAAATTAAATCATAGTATAAAATTATGTTCTGTGACAATGTTTGGTTGGAAACGATTATCTGCAAACAGCTGTATAATTGCTTTTTATTTTATTTTGTATTTTGGCTACAGATCAAAAGTGAATTTGCAAGAAGCTCCAGGAACATGTACGAAGCAGGCATCTTAAGATGTCACCTGCTGAAGATGCAAAAGGCCCATAAAGAAAGAGGATCTCAAGTTAAGGCACATGTGACTAGTAATTCAGATGATTTTAAAGACCAGCAAAAGGATGCTTGAATACAGACAAATGACTGTTCATGGTTCCCCTGATCTGTTAAACGAGTTGTCTTCGAACTACAGACATTCTTTCAAAGCAAACTGGTTGAAATTAAAGACTGGAATCAGGACCAGCTGTGTTCACAAGCCTAGAGCCAGTGTTTTGAAATCATATCCAAACAGAAACTGCTGTTGCCGTACCTGCTTTAAGCTTAAATTGCTATGGAGAGCAAATCAGATCTAAGATTCACGGCACCCAGTACACAGAGACACAAAAGGCCACAAAATGTAACTTATTTCCTAAAATCAATATAGTTTGTCACATACATGACTGACTGGATGGGTTAAAGCCGATTACATGTTTTACTTCATTATTTGTTGAGGATAGCACAGGGGGAATATCTTTACCAATTTTATCCTAACTGGAAAAAGCAGCATTAGACAGAAAGGGAAGGATAATTTGACTTTTTCACTGCACTTATAAAGGGAAATAGCAAAGGACAGTATCGATACAGAGAGGAGTTTAAAGTACTATGATACGCTAGTTGGTATACATGTTGAATATTACAGAATGACTACAAAATTGCCAAATGCAGCCGTCAGCAGTGTTCGTGATGTTTTCCTTGTCAGGATGTCCATTTTTTTTTTTTTTTTTTCTATGACAGGAATTGAATGACTTTCGTAACTGAAAAGGGTTGTGCTACGGCATGATGACACAAATATTTCAAAAGGTGCTACAATCCACGTTTCAGTTCTTTGTTCATTTAGCTATTTCTTTGTGTTTGAACACTTCTAATAATGGATTTATGTAACGATACGCAACTTAACGCCTGGCGTGTTTCTTAAAGCTTTAAATGGCTTTTATTCAGTTGGTTCTGGTTTTTCGTGTCATGGAAAAGAGTGGCTGTTTAGACATGTACGTTTCATGCTGAAGACGTTGAAAGGAAGCGTTGCTATCCCCCCCCCAAGGCACAGTTCAAATTATTCAATAAATAATAAACCGCAAAAGTTTGTATATATTTTTTTTATAATAAAAATATAGAATTCATTGACTTCTGCTTGATATTATTCTCTCTCACTTGGGCAATTTCCATCAATGAAAATGAATATATGATAATATTGTATTAACTTTTGGGGATTAGTTCTAACTTTTTAGAATTTAGATTTGCTTCTTTTCAGTTCACTGGTTAACCAATAAAAAACTCAAATGAACAGTGAAATTTGCAACGTTTGCACACAAGCATAAAACCGTATATTTCCATTGCGAAAGCTAACATTTTTTCTTATGTGTTGCTAAAAACTCTAAAAGCCCAAGAACCAAAAAAGGCACCAAATAAATCACTGAATTAAAAGAAACATTTAGATGAACTATATCAAAGAATTGAACCATTAAAATGTTCAGTTCTCCATATAGTTGTACTAAAAAAAGCACACTTGTTTGTGTGCTTGAGACCTGAGGGTGGTGAGATGTTCGAGTTCTCCTGAGGCAACGTCATTATAGGCTCTTGCCTCACCAGAGCGCGAGACGGCCAATAAGCTCACCCTGCATCACATCTCACCAGGACACTGACTGCTGATTGGCTGACTGCCCCAGACAGACCTGGAGGGATGAAACGGGCTTTACACACACACACGTTAATCTCAGAGCACTAACCGTGTTACTCCTCCCCTCATGCTTATCTTAAATACTAACCCTATCTCATGCACATGATGCCACATCGGCCCATGGGTTTATCAGTCATCCGCTCTCAGTCTGACTGGAAATGTTCCCAAAACTGTTTTACACAATACAGTGAGTTCATAGGATATTGAAAAATGTATTGCACTGTACAGTGAGATATTCTTCCTGTATGAACTTCAACAACACAGAAAATAATCCTTAACTGAGATTAACAAACTAGAAACATAAAAAAGAAAAATTAAAAGTTTTGCTTTTGTTTCATAAAATTTGGTTTCATTAAGTTGGTGATACATGTAGAAAGAAGTCATTTACATTTTCTTTTTTCAAAAGCATTCAACATTTGTAGATCAATCTCAAAATAAAATAAAATTTCAGAAAGTTTCTTGTTCTTGCTGTCATGAACAAAGTGTTTCACCCTAGTACACTAAATATAAAAGTGCTTGAAGCAGAACTGCAGCAGCAAATTAGTAGTGGCAGGCAAGTGATGCAATCAATGTAGAACTTAAACCTTACTTCAAATCAGGCATTCTGAACTCAAGTATTATTATGGAAAGACTAAGGTGGGATTTAAAAAAAAATCTGATTGTTTAGTGCAAACAATGTTACAGAAAACACAAATTCAACATGAAATCATGACCTCAAATGGATAGTTCACACAAAATAAACAAAATGTACTCTAGTTGTTCCAAACCTGAACTGATTTCAAAAGAACAAAAAACATATTGGTGACCAAGCAGAACTTGGTTACCACTGATGGCCACATTATGGAGAAAATCATCTTAAAAAAAAAAAGATATATGTGTGTGTGTGTGTATATATATATAAAAATATCAATCATTCAGGTTTGGAACAACATTAGGGTGAGAAAATTTTTAATTGACAGAATCGTCATTTTTGGATGAACTATCCCTTTAAGACTAGTGAAATTAGAAATGTCCTCGATTCATTACATCCTCCATATAGTGAATCAGACCACAGAAAGTTATATTAAACTGTGAAATGTCATTACAATTCCCTCTCTTTCAGAGGCATAGATGGCACAACTGCAGTAATTCTCCACAGATTTTGTAGATGGAAGCCCAATATCTAGAGATGAACCAGAAATGGAATGACATTGTTTAAATTGCTGTTATAGGGCCCAAAAAAGGCATGCGTGTAATAAAGTGCCACCTATCTGCAGAAATTATTATTTTTGAAACTTCTGGAAATTAAAACAAAACAAACTTAAAAAAAAAAAAAAAACATAAAAGAGAAAAGAAAGGCAATTATGGTCTATTAAGTCACTAACAACTTTTCACAGGCCTACCAAAAAACCCTATACTTTGACTACTTTCTTATACAAGCAGTTCCCAATAAATGCACACTTTGCCTAAAGCCACATTTGTGAATTACAAGAATCTAAATTTGTAATGCATTCACATGTAAATAATCGTATACATTTAGATTAACTAACTGTACAAAAGATGTTAAGACTTGATCTTGATCATCCGAGCTAGAAAGGGTCTTCTTAAGAGAAATGGCTCCTAGACAAGGTCAGTGAAAAAAGCTCATGTACAGCTGAGATTATGCTGGGATTAGATCAAGGCATCAAGTTACCAGTATATTATCTCCTCAAGACCATTGTCAGACCTCAAACTATGATCAAATATTTACAAAAATGTAAAACACTTTAACAAAAGGCCTTTTAAAGATGAACAGGCTGTGTTGGTTTTTCTAGTGTGTTTGTACTGTTCAAAGGTGCTTTCACAGACTTTGGTGTACCGCTGTTGTTCAGTCTGTATGGAAACGCTTCGACAAAGTTTCTGAAGAGTGTCAAGAGCACTTTGGCTGAGCAGCTCTTTGTTGTGAGTGATGTGTATAAGGCGTTACTTCATTAGAGTCAGAAAGCAAACTGGAAATGTAGATTGAACAACCTGGAAGAAGAGAAAAGCAGATTTTAAATAAACGTGCAATGCGATTTAATTTATAGGTGGAAATGGTCGCTTTGTTTAAGGTGTGACTTACCCGGTGTTGCTCAAAAGAGAATAGCATCACCGCTGCTCTTCTCTTGAACATACGAGGTGAAGCGTTTGAGGAATTTGGGGTATTCTCTCTTGGCTATTGCTCGTAAGACTGATGCAGGGGCCCAACCACCAGGATTTACTTTAGGATTATATGAACACAGCATTAATGTGATGGAGAATATAAAATGTATATAATAAATAAAGATTGCAATCCAAGCTGTGATGTGTTCAGACTGTTGTTATGTTTAACTCCTCAGGACAACATGCTAATTGAGAAAACATGGGGGCTTTTTTAGGGTCAAGTACTAACTAATCTAACTTTTGTGGTCATTGAAAAATGTAAACGGTTTCAAATATATACACATATTTTGCTATAATATATTTTTAAGTATACTACTGTTCAAAAGTTTGTAATTGGCTTTTGAACATATTACAGTTAAAAAATGTTATTCAATGAACTGTTTTCTAATTTTAATATATTTTACAATTTAATCTGTTCCTGTGAAGGCAAAGCTGAATTTTCAGCAGTCATTACTCCAGTCTTCAGTCACATGATTTTTCAAAAATCATTCTAATATGCTGATTTGATGCTCAAAAAAGAGGTCTAATTATTATCTCTTTGTTTTTCAGGATTCACTGATATAAATAATGAATAATACGTTCAAAGAAACCGCATTTATTTAAAATCTTTTACGTTTTTATTTTATTTTTTATCTTTACTATAATTCTGATCGATTAAATTCCTCCTTGCTGAATAAAAGTATTAACTGACTTCAGAAAAACAAACCTTACTGAACCCAAATTTTGCATGTACTTTTAAACCTTTAGTTTTAATTTCTTTGGAGACCAAACACCCCCAAGACTTACCATTGGCCACATATGTGATTTTACAGAGGATGTTGTCTCTGGTGATCTCTTTGTCTCCCTCTGGTGGGCTGATTAAAGTTTGACAGATCATGGCTACATTGATTTTGGCACGAATGCATCTAGCAGAGGGCTGGAGAAAACAGTTTGGGGAAAAAAGAATCCGGTTACTGATGCACAGCGTACTGTATACTGCTATTGTTGAATAATGTGTGTATATGATATCAAACTGCATGAAGAAATTTTTCACAAGATAATTCTGCAGTCTTGGTACTTACTGGATAGCTGTCATGATCCACTGAGAAGTTGCACACCAGCCACGTGTCTGGATCATTCTCATTGGTGGAGAGAATTTTACGGATAACTGATACATAAAGCACATCTCTCTGGGAGGCAGGCCATACCCTCTGCAACACAGCAGTGAAAAAAAACCCCCTGAAATCTAATGATCACCCATGATGCAATAGTGAATGTGTTACAGTGGAAGTGCTCTACCTTGTGGGTCTGATGAATGATAACTGCTTTATCTGAGAGTGTCTCAACCACTTGAAAGCTTTCAACAGTTGCTGGAAAATAAAAAATAAATAAATAAGATGAGCCTATTCTCATTCTCACAATATAAGATAAGAAGTTCAAAATGATGCACTGAAGTGATCATACTCTCCCAGTCGTTCCGAAAAGCTGTGTCCCAAAAGTAGTGGCAGACCTCGTGTCCTGTAACCCCTTTGACAGCATGAGTAGCTTTGAGCGGATCCAGAACGATGCCATTCTCCTCCACTTCTCTCCTGTACACCTGCGGGAACAATTGTTTGAACATATTAATTTCTGAGTGAGCATTAATAACGACAGAACTGCAAATAGACCAAACGATGGCAACCTCCAGTGGAAAAGAGAACAATAAAGGGTTAAAAGGGACAGTTTACTGAAAAACTCTAACCGGAGGAAGATTGGTGTCAAGGTTCTTTTGCATATTCTTCTGTTTTGTGACTAAACTACCCACCCACACACAACCGTTTAGTTTTTGTTTTGTTTTTACAATAAAAGATAATAATTACAATAATTCAATACAAAACTCCAGCAAGGATGCATTAAATTGATCAAAAGGTGACAGTACAGACATCCATAATGTAACTAAACACTTCTGAGAATTCAGCTTTGCTATCAGTTATAAATAAAATGTATTGCACAAATTTCACAATGTTACTGTTTTCACAGTATTTTTCAGCACATAAACTGCAGCCTTGGTGAGCATGAGACTTTTTAAAATGGTTTCATTATAAAAACAAAACCCTAACCAACCCCAAATGTTTGTATGGTAATACATACATACATACATTACATACAATACATTACATACAATACATACAATACATTACATACAATACATACAATACATTACATACAATACATACAATACATTACATACAATACATACAATACATTACAATACATTACATACATTACATACATTACAATACAATACATTACATACATTACATACAATACATTACATACATACATACATATATATATATATATATATATATATATATATATATAAACGAATTATAAGATATAAAGCCTCATTTACCTTTATATATTTTTTCCCTTTGATATGGAAACCAACTTCCATAGAAACAGCTCAAAGTGTAAAATAAAAATAAAAATCTACTGCCTTTATTTGCATCTCACCTTCATATCACCTTCTTCAACAACCAGCTCCCAGTTAGCATCTCCACCCACATCCTGTAGAGAATAAGTCATGTGGCTCTGCACCATCTCCTCAACCTGTGCACAAAACAAGCAGAAAGTGTTATATACTAAAGTAAACAAGGAAAAAATGTGTTAGAACAATTGTATGCCTGCAGTTCATCCGAACTAGTGCGGTGTTATATCTCTACCTGAGCACTGAACCTGTGCACGTCATCGGAGGCACTTATGAGGTCAACCGAGGACAAGGAGGAAGTATGACTGCGAGGCTGAACCCAAGAAACAGAGAGCCAGAGGGGAACAGGTCAAGGGGAAAGAGAAGGAAATCAAAATCTCATCATAACCCAGAGAATTCAGAGCAGACCGCCACTGCAAATCACGCTTCAGCAGAAGGGACTGGAAGAACAAAAGGCAGCTTCGCAAATATAAAAGCCCCAAAGACTTCACCGAGCAGACCCACCATCAGCAATGACAGAATTGCATAATCAGTCATGAGGAAGATGATGTGCTTTGATAATGTGAGTGTGTAGGAGTGTGTGCTTGTGTGGGTGAGCTAGAGTGGTCTGACTTACCTTAGTCAAGTATTTCTGAGTGCTGACGGAGGAATAGGTGTCTGGAGGGAGGGAGATCTGTCGAGATGCCCAGCTCCTTTCTGCCTGCGACTGCAAAACAAGACAGCAACTTGGATATGAAATTGAATTGAATTAGCTGTAAATATGCTTTGGATATAGTTCTTGACTGTTGGATCCCAATGAATAATGAACTCTGGGTCATGCATTATATTTCAATCACGTGTGGACAGCGGTCCATTTGTTTCTCCACAAAAGTCAATGAGGTCTACATTCATTATCAGCTCTGGTTCCAGCTAGTGGTCAGCTTATAGATCAACAAGAATGAACATAGACATTTTTCAGTCATCACATTGGTAGATAATATTGATTTCAACGTCAAACCAGACTTTAAGCAATATAGAGTGTGTTCTTAAGCATATTTACAACCATAACAATAACTAATGATACGTAATTTAGCACCAAACCAACGGATGTTAAATGTTCCGTTAATGTTCTGTTCAGTTATGTCTACTGCCACTTTAAATGCTCAAGCTCTTTAAAGTTACAGTAGCTGGATTCTGATTGACCTTCAATTATTTATCATCATTTAACTGGAAAAAATGTCATGCAATTTTCAAGATGCTGCTCCTCTGGGTTGTAATTGTTATCGCTGTGGTGTGAACCTCGCTATTCTCACAGAATCAGAATGATTCATAAAACAATACAGTTATGGCTAACTTCCTGGTCTTTATGCTGGTCAAAAGTAAATGATTATGGACTGTTTTTTTTTTTTTTGTATGTGTGAACCAAAAAATTGTGGACTTGGCTAAATTTGTTTAGAGGGCCTTAGAAGTGGCAACAGTAACAGTGCCACAGTTCAATATCATGTTTGCTAACCGCTAGGCCACTCTGGCTGCTTTGGTTTTCCCAGGTTTTCCGCATAACTGCAAGCACAAACATAATCCTTCTGTATCTATTTACATCTTCAAAAGTCATGATGATGTAATCAAACAGTCAATTTCATGGAAACAGAGCCATTGTAACTAATGGAATGGCTGTACAAATGTATAACAAATCAATTTCACATGTCAGAGTAACAGTACTTCAAACTGAAGCAAAAGTGATAAATTGAAATAAGGGCTGGATCATTACTTGCTCTTCGATCTGGTCATGCTTATCCAATGCAGCTTCCACAGCATCGAAGAACTCCTCTTCATTGATCAGGCTGTTTGGTCCTTCCTGCACAGACAGAGTTTCTCAGTCTGGAATGGAGGGTGTGTGATGAAACAAAGATGTAAAGGACAGTGTGAATTAAAGGCTGTGGACGCACTTCATAGTCCGGTCCTCCATAATGAGGCTTCTTCTTCAGCTCCGTCAGTGCAGCTTTATAGGCGTCTTCAGCACGTCTTCTCCTTTCAATTTCCTTAAGAATGATAGAAGAATGTTACTCATACTAGATCCAGTATACATCAAACTTTCAGCAGTCCTCACTGTCAGATGATCCTTCAGAAATCATTCTAATACGTTGATTTAATGCGCAAAGCAGCATTTATTATTTTTCTTTTTTTATTGAAAACAGTTGTGCTGCTTAATATTTTAAACCGATTTGCCTGCTAGTTTCTTTAAATCTTTTTGACTGGGGAAGATGTTTAGAGTGCAAATTGCTAGCTTCCAAACAAAGCTTGCTTACAAACTAATCCAAGAAACGACTGATTAGGATCCAAAAAAAGAATCCGGAGCAGACCAGTGAACTCTGACAGATCCACTTGCAGTTACATGCTTAAGCTTAAGCAAACATACCCATTCCAAATTGACAATCCCTCTACAGATGCCATTGAAAATACCATTGTGACTTGCCTCTTTGGAAGGTCATTCATCCAACAAAGGGTGGAGCCCATCTCACCCGCTCTCTAGACTTGCTTGAAGAGAAAACTAGCTTGAATAGCTTACAGAAAGCAAACCTCCAAAATCCCTCAAACCTTCTTTAAATAACTACAAAATCAAACCTTAACTAAAAAGTAGTAGTTCAGTTGGCAAACTGAGCAGCTTTGGGTGTTGTAGACAAGCAATTGTTGTGTCATGTATCTTGCATTATAAATAAGATGAAACTGACAAGGTGTGGTTTAGCTTTAAGCACTGAAACACCTCTCTGATATGTCATGAGAGAGACATTTACTGACAACACCCGGCTTATATGATAGGTGATAAATGTCAAAAGGTGGTTACGTGACTCTACTAAACTTCGCAATGGAAGAGTTTCTATGAAAATTTGAATGCATACAGTTCCACAGCAGATATGGATGACTAAAACATTTCCAGATGACTCAATTTGGCACTTAAAACAGAAAGTGGGAGCAAATAACCAGTTAACTAAACAAAGCATGTCAAACCTACAGAGTAGAAGCTGCTGTGCGTACACAGAGGAATCCAGTTTTCATTAGCACTCTGAAGAGACCCGGCCACCCAGTTCTGCCACGGCTTCAGCGCTGAAGCACTGTACACTGTAGTCATCCTCTACAATCCAGTTGCTAACATCACAACACACATTCCTCAGAAATGTGGAATTCTGGTTACTTTGCAAAAAGCTTTATTCTACTCAATGGTCCATCAAGTCCTGTTGAATAACTGTAAGCACTCTGTAAAATCACACCCGTCCAGATTCTCTGTGGCAGCTGGAATTAAAGAAGCTGCTTCCTGGCTCATGATAATATACCGGGGCTGGACTGTAGATGGAAAAACTGGTCGAGCAAGTGCAAGCAGAAGCTTTACACTAAGATGCGAATGAATTGTGGACTGGGAGATGTGCTCTCACATAAAGTGGTGCTGAATGTGATGAATGCAAGGCTCCCGGAAACTACAGTAGATGCTCTTTTGTTTTAATGGATGTGTCTTTGTGACTCATCCAGTAATTAAGGTGCTATGTGGGAAGTGTATGGTTATGTTAATAGTGCCCAGATTAAGCTTGTGAAAGAAAGAAAGAAAAAAAATAATAATAATAATTCCCAGAGCTCCTTGGTGCTGAATGCTTTTTGCATCGAAATGCTCCCAGTAGTTTCAATATGAAAAATGTGTTCCCTGTAAAATTTCCTTTAAAACCACAGTGATTAGGGATATTTAATTCTCTCATAATTTACTAATTCTCATATTGTTTCCAACCCGTATGACTTTTATTTCTTCCTTTTTTTCTTTCTTTTTTTTAAGGGGATAGTCTGAAGATTGTTTATGCTATTATTTTCTATAACAGATTAAGCCGAGGTCTGTTATTTACACAAAGCTACAGTAAGGATTCAGAGGCCTTGAAATATAAACACAGGAGTAGTATGGACTACTTCTTTGTGGAACTTGACCATCTGTGGTTTATTTGCATAGCAGCATCTATGGCTGTTTTCATGGCAAAATCAATGTACTTTAAAAATAAACAAATAGTAATACCAATAGTCATATCAATAGAATTATACATTTATTTAATTATTTAAATAAAAACCATTTAAGATTATTGCGGATTAAATAATAATTTTAAAATGTCATTTATTTATCTGACAGCAGTGCATAATTTTCAGCAGTCATAACTCAAGAAATCATTCCAATACACTGATTTGATTCTTGATAAATATTTCATATGAATATAAAAGCTGCCTGATGTTTTTATTGAAACTTATTTAAAATAATGCATGAATTTGATCTAATGTATCGACTTCAAACTCTCTCTCAAAAAACAAATCTTACCATCTACAAAATATCAATTTTTGTGTTAACAGGGTTTTTTAAATATTTTTTTTTATAAAATATACTTTTAATTACAGTGGCACACTACCTTATCAAGTCGTCTTTGCCAGCTCTCTTCTCTTTTGACCAAAATGTCGATGCAGTGGGACAGTGTGGACAGGATTCCTGCTGTTGTAGCTTTAAACGTGATGGCTTCACCTTTGAAATCGATGCCTAAGGAACCTTTGAGGCTGTCCACAGAGAATACTGAGGGAAATCAAGTAAAATGAGTATCCCATAGCAGAAGTATTTAAACTTCTGAAGGAACTTCGGTTGCTTAGTTAAATCTGTATTAGTGTATTATCAATTATCAAAGGATAATGAAATAAGTCATTTACTTACAACAAATCACAGACATAATAGAATATTTCCACCATTATTTGAGTAAAAAGTACTTAGTCTTTACACACACCAAACTGATGCTAGCACTAACTGCATGTGTTTAAGTTTTTATATAAATAAAATTTATGATGATTAATTACTATGTCTTCATTACTCTGTATTACTATATACTAGATGTATGCAAGATAAAAAAAACTAGTTTGGTTGAGAATAAAACTGCATTCAGAAAGGATCACAAGCATTTGATCTACAATTGCTGTACTAGGCAAAAATAGGATTATAACAAAGCTGTACACAAATCAAAAATCTCACATTTCTCTTTACTGCTGTTGTTGTTGTTTAGCAGATAATCTCCATTAGGCCGTGAGGTTGGAAAATCTTCTTCATCATCAGATGCTGCAAAAAAAGGTTTAAATAAAAACTTTCATGCACTGAAAAGTAAAAAAGATAGGAACAAAGATCGATTTTATTATAATTATTTTAAAGATTTCAATGTACTCTCATAAAAAATAGAACTAATATTGTTTATTAGTTCTAATGAATACGTTTTTGCTAAAAACGAATCAAATTGTTTATCATTTCTGCACAGGAGAGACAGGGTTGTTGTTTTAGAAAAAAATAAAAAGGAATATAAAATATCGCTATCAGTCATAATTATTTGGAAACTATCGGCATATCATGCATCCCAGCTTTTATTCACATGAAAACAGTGTTCAACACAACATATGCCGCGTTTCCACCGAAATTACCCGGAACATTTGTACCCGGAACTTTTTTTCCCAGGAACTTTTTTCCCCCCAGACCTGTTGCTTTCTGCGTTTCCACCATGGTGTAAAGTATCGGGTAGATTAGGCAAATAGACTGGTGACGTAGGTCTGCGCGTTTCTCAATACAAAGTACCGCTGATTTAAAAAAAAAAAAAGGTACGCTGATTTTGGACGTGCATCATCGGTAGTTAGTTCTGACTTCGTGCATTCGACTGGGGAGTGTGATGTCAGCGACGACGCGAATCCTGTAATTTTCCTCTCTGTATATTTACAATAAAACGAAATAGGATATAAAATACCACTGCCTCCTTTGGTTTTCATTTAAGCATAATAACAGCTGCGGAAATGTACTTAGTTCAGGGATATGTGTATATGCAGCCATTACAATGAAACGAAATATTATATTTATAATATTATATTATAATATTTTATTTTCATTTTAACATATAGATAAATTGAATACAGACCAAAGAAAACCTGTTAGATTTACCCCGCAGCTGAATTATGTTATGTTTAACCACTAAAGAGACATCAGAGCCAGCGGCACATATCAGAAGATCTGTCCGAGAGGAGGCTGCTCTCTGCGGATACATGAGGACTGAGCTTCCGCTGATCGAGTGGAGCTCACCGTCTACGAGATCGGCGAAATACATTTTTAAATAGGCGCTGTCTTTATAAATAAACCATAGATTTGAGTTTTAAACAACTACATTCTCGCTTGAAATACTTTTAAAATTACATTTCATGACACAAATAGAGTAATATTTTGAAAATGTTGATTCTAATAAATGGTGGTTGAACTCAACCAATGCTGCGTGAACTCAACCAATCAGAATGTTTAGCGCCAAAGTCCCGCCCCCGAAAGTTCCGGAACTCTGAAAAAGTACCACCTCGCCAGCAGGGACTTTCTGAGGGGCATTTTTTTTACCCGGAACTTTATTTAGTTCCTGGTTCCTGCGGTGGAAACACACCAAGTACCAGGCCAAAGTCCCTAGTTCCTGGGTAAAGTTCCTGCGGTGGAAACGCGGCTATAGACAACATCAAATATGGTTCAAGTTCCCTTTCAAGGGAACTTCAAATTGTGTCCTCTAGGGGGCGCTATGGGGAACACCTCGTCGTGACCGGTGTCTGAAGCATACATTGAAAAATCACCAACAAGTTGGCCGGTGACAGCCTCTGACGTCACTAACAGCGCGACTATGAACAAGCACCGGGAGAACGTGTCATTCTCTTCTTTGTCTTCACTGACTGTTCTGTTTGAAGCGTGCATCTGAAAGAACTGGTAAGAGCGATCTTTCTCGGTCTATCAGTGACTACTAGCAAGCGTTTAGACAATGTGTGCATCCGTGTCGGCATTATTTGACACCCGATGACACACACGATCTTTGCGTCATTTGTGTGGGTGAAGAGCATGCATGCGATGTCTTCGAGGAGGCAATCTGCGTTCATTTTCCGAAGAAAAAAAAAAAATGGGAAAAAGGGCAGCCATCTGCTTCCCGCAGTTCAGGACCTGCCGCTGCTGAGGCACGGAGAATGAGCTCGTGAGAATACAGGTGGCTCTGTCTGAATGGTTTAGACAGGGACTTTCCCTTTCACACTCATAATGGTGGCGGACGAGATAGAGCCTCGGGAGGATGATGTTATATCTTTACAACTATTTGAAATTGATGTTAGTGCTCTGCTTGGTTTTTACCCAGGAAAAGCAGGAAATATTTGAGGATGGTGAAGAAGCTGAGGCTGAGCCTTATGAATTCTCCTGCCCTGCAGCTGTTGGAGGTTATGGATCATGCTACGGCAAAGCTGGACTTGCCATGAAAATGCGTTAACAAGGTGACACTGTGAGGCTGCCTTGATGAGCGTTATCTTTCTGACCAAAGCCCTCAGGTGAGCCTTCCATTTCTCCTTGATCTCCATACAGAGATCAAAAAGAAATGAAAGAGGCCATTTTCTTCTCACATCCATCGGTTTCAGCATAAGAGTTGTGCGAAAATGGCAATGAGAGGAGACATCCTCTCTTAATCTCCCTCCTTGCCATCTAAGCCCCTTCAAGAAATACATCTCGCTTAAATGGCAAGACATACACATCAGCGGGTCAGGCTGTGGCTTTATTACAGATGATGGTGGTGCTTCAAGCATATCAAAGGCTTTCTTCTCGATCCTCAGGTTTCATCTTCTGAACCTTTCGGTATTTCCGTTGAAACGGTGATCGAGAAGTTCAGGGAGACGAAGGCACGCTCCACTTCTTTCAGATCCTTCGTTCCACGAAGGTCCAGGTCTAAGTCCAAACAACATGGGGGTCATGGCCTGTCTCGATCTGAGGATCAAAGACGGGCACAGAAAGCTAGTGTCATGACTTGAGCTCCTCCCCCACCCGCGGGCAGGTTTAAGAGGAATCGTGTGTCACAAGGAGGTAAGCAGAACCTAAGGGATATGATCCAGACGAGGCAGCGTTCTCATCTGAATCAGAGCGATGCAGAGGTATTTACTCATTCCTTTAGGGATTTTTAACTTCTGCTTTTATCCTTCCCTTCCTAATTCCCCTGTAACCACCAGCTCTCCACCTGATTGGGGTTAGGTGGAAACCTCTCGCATAACAGTCTCCTATGCTGGACCTATAATGTTTTTGACTGGTTCCATGTTCATAGCAACTACCCTACTGTACCGTGTACTTTCTGAAAACTACATGGTGGTAAGTGTGCACGCAAGACTCTGTGCACTTTCTGAAATCCTGTTTGGTAAGGGTTATGCGCTCCGTCTAGTTCCCTTTCTTCAGATGATTAGATCTTGGTTCCTTGGTCTCCATTCAGCCAGTGTGTATTTGTTTATACACTTCAAGCATCGCTTCCCTCAACATGAGGGGCTATTTGGGGGATTCTCATGGTAGTTTAGCAGCGCTCCCTTTTTCCAAGAAGGGTTGCCTATGAGCGCGCTACTCTGAATTTGGAGTTCTCCTCTCATGTGAGACTGAGTTCTCTGTTTTCTTCCCCAGAGCGCTCCAGCATTATTTCCAAAGATCGAGTTGATGACTCTCAAACATGCTGTTTTGAGATGCACCAATCCATCTATGAGCTGCTCTATCAGAGCGCCACGAGAGCCCCTCCTTAGAACAGTATTTGAAAATCATGCTATGGTAAGTGTGCACGTGAAGTCTTTGACACTTTCTGAAATCCACACTGTGGTAAGTTCGCATTCTAATATTCTGTGTTCTTTCTAAAATCCTATATGGTGAGGGCTTTGTGTTGCTTTGTGCCCTTTCTTAAGTTGGTAAAAGCCCCAACCATCTTGGGCGCCACACCACCTATGTATAAAGTGAAGTCGTGGCCTAATGGTTAGAGAGTCGGACTCCCAATCGAAAGGTTGTGAGTTCGAGTCCCGGGCCTGCAGGAATTGTGGGTGGGGGGAGTGCATGTACAGTTCTCCTGAGTATGGGTCACCATACTTGGCTGAATGTCACGTCACTATGTATCCTTGGATACCTATCTAAACAGGGTGTCCCTACTAGGGATTTGTTGAGACCGCTCCTTCAGCAAGCTTGTGCGAAAGCAAGCGGTAGCCCCTGTGTAACAGGCAAGACTAAGTATAAAATGCTAGGTTCTTAGCCGTATCACTTTAAAGGAATCTTTCCTGATTCCAAGCCTTCACCTCTACCCTTGGCCTAGGTTGGGTATGTAGCTTAGGCCTTTGGCTGTAAGGGGTACTGTCACAGACAGCCGTCTAAACGTCCCAGGAGCAACCCACATGGAGATGGTAGAGTTGGTACTTGGTGTTCGCCGTGATTCTGGTCTGCACTGCCCTCAGCATGACGGCGTGGGTATACTGTTCCCCATAGCGCCAATGACGTGTTCTCCTGGTGCCTGTTTATAGTCGTGCTGGGAGTGATGTCAGAGGCTGTAGCCGGCCAACTTGTTGGTGTTTCTTCAATGTATGCTTCAGACATGGGTCACGACGAGGTGTTCCCCATAGCGCCACCCAGGGGACACAGTGTCTTGTTCCCTACTCAGGGAACCATGGTTACATTCGTAACCAGAGACGTTTTTTGGCTTTCAGTAAGGATATACTATTCTTATGGCAGGGGTTTTCAACTCTGGCCCTTGAGATCTACTTTCAAGCAGAGTTTAGCTCCAACCCTAATAAATATTGAATCTAAATGGGTAATCTATTAGACTGTGGCTGTAATAAAGCTGAAAAATGTAGCTTTACTGAGCTCAATGGCTCTGACCCAAGATGTAAAATGCTATTAACTATTTAAAAAGGGGGTAGGGCTGCTTAATATGTCCAATCCTGTATTCCTGTTCCAACTGAAATTACGTCAACACACAGAATAAAGCTGCATGTTTCAAGGCATTTCAGTGGACATTTAAGAGGAGCTCAATCGTGCTTGCTTGACAAATGAGAACAAACCTCATTCACTAATACTTGTGAATCAAGCAAGCACTACTGAGCTTCCCTTTACCATATTTGATAATGTGCCAAAGCTTTGTTGCACAGACTTTCATTGGTGGGTCAGAAATCTCACAAGTTTCATTAAAAGTATCTTTACTTGTGTTTCAAAGATGAATGAAAGTCTAAGGCTTTGGAACAATTTTCACAATATAAAACAACACTACTTTAAAAAAGGACTCTGAATGGTACGTTTTCTCCTGCCTGAAGCCAAATTGGTCCCGCAGTCAGATAAAACTAATGTAACTTAATTCTATTTCCTCACCTTTGTCCCTGTGGAGATCATCTTTACTGTCAATATCTGCGCAGTTGTCAAAATACTTCTGCAGTGTGTCAACCTGTCTGCAGAGAATGTCCCTGAAGGTCTCCATCTCCGCTAGCTTTTCCTGCAGGCTGTATCCCTTCTGTTCAACAGTTTGTAAATTAACATTCAAACATTATAAAAACAGAAATGACGTCTCCCACAATAAGAAATTTAGTCAAGACACAGCCTTAAAAATGTAGATACCAAAGGAAAAGGATATTGAGATATTGTTAATCCTTCTTAGTTATACTTCTGAGTTACAGACATGCACAATACAATTTTTGCCCATCCTTGTAATTGGACTATAAATCTTGGGTGAAAATTGCCATTTAGACCTCCCTCAAAAAAAAACTGTGGATTACGCAGCAACTATATATCCATGATATCTAATATTTTGGCTGTCATTCATTTATGCATTTCTTTCACCCGAATAGAAATGATATAAATCTAAACTTTGAGCCGGGGACCTCTGGTTGAGTTGACACAGAATGACCCAGTAGTGTTTGAGCTCTGGATCTGAAGGCAGCGGCTGAGACTCACCTTGAAGGAGGATGCGGAGGTGGTGGAGAGGCCGCTGGCAGCAGAGGTGAGGGACAGTAGGGAGCCATGGCGGCGTAAACTGCTCTCAGACCCATAGCCTGACTCAGCCTGCACTCAAAATACAGCACAAAGAAACTTCACACCTTTTCAAAAATAAAAATTCAATTGAACCATTGGACAGTTGGTGTCATGGTTGAAGCAGTACAGAGAGAACTGTCAAAACTGAGCATTTATGAATCTTGCAAAGAAATAAATCAGCTGGCAGGTGAAATGGATAAGTTTGCTGGTTCTAAAAATGAATTAAAGATATATATTTTTTTACAAACCAAAGCTGGATCAATGTCACATCTATTATTTCAATTAATACCAAATTACAAATTAGTTACCCACTAGAGGATACTGGGCACAATATACTCTACCAATCAAAGGTTTAGGGTCATTAAAGGGGTCATATAAAGTTGCTTAAAAGAACATTATTTTGGTGTAATGCAATGTGTTTATGCGGTTTAAGTTTTAAAAAACACATTCGTTTCCATATAATGTACATTATTGTTTCTCCTTTATTCTCCCTGCCTTTCTGAAACACTGCAATTTTACAAGGCTCATCGTTCTGAAAAAACGAGGTGTGCTGTGATTGGCAAGCTATCCAGTGTGTTGTGATTGGCCAAATGCCTCAAGCGTGTGACGGAAATGTTACAACCCTTAACATACGATGCCATCTCCCAGGCCAGCACCACGAGACTCAGTCCAGATGCTCGTTCACACCCCATCATCGGTTCTCTTTTAGCAGTTATGTCAATGTACTGTTAGGAGCAACTGAATAACTCGGGATATTAGTTCATTACTGGATTAGTGCGTACTGGAGACTCGGACAGTTTCAAACGATTCCGTTTGATTTGGTGAACTGGTTTGACTGGTTCACTAAGAAAACTTGGTTAAATAGAAAGATTCGTTTGTGATCCGCATATCAGACGAGACAAAACCAATAAAACCCATTACAAACTAGGGATGGGCGTTTTCCGCAATTATCACATTCGAATATTTGAGCTCACAAAAAATAATAATTGAATATTTGTTTATTTAAATTAAGTTTAATAAGACAGACTTTATTTTTCAGCAACATTATTATTTCCGTCATTTTGAACAAGCTTGAACATTACACATCCGTGTTTTGTAGCTTAAAACCTTTGACAATGCGTGCTAACAAACAAAAGTACAGATTAAAAGCAAAAAAAAAAAGTGAACAAAGAAAAAACAAAGCAGCCTGCAGCAATTAGGCTATTGTAGAACGTAGCCTACACTTAACTTTTAAACGGTCAGCAAATCTTTTTTGCTTTTTTTCCCTATTGTTTTACATGTTCTTGTTAAGAAATACGGGCATGTAAATATGATCAGGGGGAAGTCGGCTCCTTAGTCTGTTAACAATAAGGCCGGCCGCGGAGAAAACGCGCTCTGACGGCACAGATGTTGTCGGGACTCACAAATAAGTGCTAAGTGAATAAGTTTTGTTTTCGTTTCACCACTGAATGGGATCCTCATCTGGTGGAATACATGGCTCCAGCAAGAACTGTTCCCACTCGTCTCAGCTGGACTCTCTGTATAATCATCGCTGAAGAACTTGGCTCAACCTTTTCCGACGAGTGGGCATTGCATCCTCCATCGTTGGTGGCGGCGGCTGCATCCGCACCACTCGCATCAAGTTCTGATAGTGTTCAAAAAAGTTTTTTTTCTTACTTCTCTCATGTTTTCATCGAGAAACCTGAGATGTTTGTGACGAGGGTCTAGGGCAGACGCGAGAAGAGGAGTTTTCACTGCATTCTCCAAGTTAGTGGTGTTTATTTGTTGCTTGAGAGATGCAGCAACAATGTTCTTGAATTCGGTCACTTTCTGTGATTCTCCACGGCATATTTGAAGTACTGTAGAAGATCGCAGTTCTTAGGGGCCGTTCACATATCGTGTCTTTTGCGCGCTCAAGTTCGTTATTTCCAATGTAGGCGTGCGGTTTGCGCGCTCATAATGGAAGCGACGTGGTCGCGATGCGCACTCGGTGCGTTTTTTTCCAGGCGCATCCACACTGCATCGAGTTAAAAACAACTCATCTTTTCAGAATGCTGCAAGCGCACTGCAGGTTATGTGACAAGAACTAAACATTCAGCTTCATCATTTCCCGTAACAATGTTGAAAGCTCAGCCAAGATGAAGGAACAGCTGATCATAGCTGAAAATGGATTGCCATTTAGAAATAAATTTAGTAGCAGAGCTACTGAAAGCGTTTTTTTTGTGCTGCAAATCCATTTATCCTTTGCTGAAATTTCCGCATCATCATGAAGAGAGTGAGTCATTGTTGCTTAGCAACGGCAGATGCCTCAGGAGCTTTAAAAATTTTTTTTTTTTTTTTTGCGAAATTCGAATATAATTTTTATTTATCGAATAATTAGAGCAGAACGAATATTCGAATGTTCGACTATCCGTGGACACCCCTATTACAAACAAAGGCATTTGTTGCATCCAGACAGGACATAATTATGATTATAATGAATCACCGAACGATTGTCTTTTTATCAACTAACATTAACACAGATTATTAAATGTATTGTTCCATGTTCGTTTGTATACTGTGCACAAGGTTTATGCACCTAGTCCAAGTCTGGTAACATCATATGATCCCTTTAAAGAATCTAGATATAAACAAAGTGTGTGACATAGTTGTGCATCATTCTCAGAAAAGGGAAGTTTTGATATTATTTAAATTAAATGCTGTTCTTTTGAACTTTCTATTTATCAAAAAAATCCTGAAAAAAGCATCACTGTTATAAGCTGCAATATAATAAATATTAATCAGCAAAAATTAAAATGTTATTCAGATGCTGGAATAGAAAATGGCAGCTGAAAATTCAACTTCCCCACCAAAGGAATACATTTCATTTGAAAATATATTAAAACAGAAGATAAATATCGTGAGCTCTAATGGTATATCACAAAAATTCAGTTTTACTTTATGCTTGATCAATTAAATGCAGCCTTGTAGAGCATAATAGACTTATTTCAAAAACATAAAAATTTTTTACCTGACTGAACATGCCTTTGTTTCAGTCCTTTCATGAGTACACTGTAAAACTGATGACACTTAGCTCATTGAAGATTTAATTTTATTAAGTGCTTGAATTAATTGCCAGTGACAGATTGGACAGGTTGTTAAATGCAGCTCCAATGGAGCGTCTATAAAAATTAAATAAAAAAAGCCACAAAAACATAAAAAAAAAGAAAAACGTGAATAACCTGCTTCAGTCCTGCTTCATCCCAATCAGTGAATGATGGAAACAAATACTGTAACTGAAACCGCCAGCAAAGATGTCAGTGGTGATGAAAACATGAATGATGACCTGAATGAATGGTTAAAATGCTAATGTGCAAAAGCCCACCATTCGCCCATTCCAGCAGCCAAAGCAGGACAATGCACTGCTGCAGTCCTGAGTGCTCGACTCCAGCATGACCACCGCTCTTTCCAGACACTCCCAAAAGTGCTCACTCTCTGGACCGTCCAAGAATTCCCAGTACTTTCTCCAAACACCACACTCCGGACACTTGACGAATTCCCAGCTCTCTTCCTGGACACTCCCAGAATTCGATTTCACAAGCACATGGTCGAGCGGGAACAAACAAGGAGACAAGTTTCTTTCCGTTCTCCGCTTTAAAGCAGCAGTGAAGCCATTAGCATCGGAAATGTTGTGAAGAAATTATGTGAGGTGAGTTTCTGAGGCAGTATAAAGCCAGAGGAATTGTGGGTGGGTCTGCAAAGCATGTGGAGGGGAGAGAGAGACAGAGAGCGAGAGAGAGATGGCAAACCATACAGACACTGAAACTCCCAGAGGTGCCGCACATGCTACACTCACCGTACTGCAATAAGGTCAATATAAATCATCCAGAACCTCTGCCGCATCTAACCAAGCAGTGTGTAAGTGAATGTGAGAGCGTGTGCGTTTAAGGAGTCTAAAAGAGCATTAAATCAGATGCTGCTGGGCGTGTGCTCTTGTCTCCGTCTTGTGCGATACTCCTCAGCTCAGCGCTCATCTTAAAATGGACTGATGCTTTCTTGAACCTCACCAACACTACTGAGATCCTGATCCAATCAAGCCCTTTATTTTGGTTCAGAAGTCTTCTTGCAACGCAGAGCTTTCCAAGATGCCTCTTCAGATGACTGAATATACTCATGCATTATTCATGCAGCTGGACGACTGAGAGTAAAAAAAAGCCCATCCACCCCAGCCTGCATCACCCACGCACGCGTACACATAAGAGCTCACCTCAGCAAACGAAGAGTCGCGATAAGCAACACTGACCTGAGCGCCAGCAGCCTCTCTACTGCGCTCTTCTGTTGAGGGATTGGTGATTCAAATAACATTTTTAGATTTGAAGCCATACCCAGCAGAAACAAGAGGCAGGTCGAAACAACAGATTCATTGGGTCAGTTTGTTTATATAAGAGAATGTGGAAAGACAGGTATCGATACTGCAATAAAATGTTATGAGGTTTGTGTAAATGTACAATTATATTTCATAAAGAATTTTTGTTTTGAATTTATATATTTTTTAATTATCATTTCTGTTGCAGGAAGAAGTGTTAACCATAAAACCGGAAATAATTTCCACACAATAAAAGAGACCAGGAACTGGGATAGTTAAGCTCCAAAAATAAATGAGCGAACCATAAAAGTGACCCATACAAGTTATCCATTACTAGCTATAAAGCTATATAGATATACAACAATAAAATGCAAGCTGTTAATAACTTAAAATGCTCACTAGCAAAATGTGTCCAAGTCTGAAAATGTCAATGACAGAGCAGGAGATACTCAGGCAAACAACATTTTGGTTTGATCCTTTATGAATATAGTACACCATTCACATGGACCACTTTTTGATAGTTTCATAGTGTTTTCTGTTCTTTTTTGGAGCTTGGCAGCTACAGCCTTTCTTATTATATGGTAAAGCGCAAAACGTAATTCTGCCTAGTAACTTACAATTTGTGTGTAACCAAAGAAAGAAAAACATACGTTTAGAAAAAGAGTTTGAATAAATTATGTCTCCTTTCATTTTCATTTTTGGGTGAACAATTCTATCATTTAAAAAAAACAGCGAGGCTCCCTTCTGAAGTCAAAAACAGCTTTCTAAGTCACATGATGAAACTGCAATAGCACTCTTCACCAGAAGATGGTAGAAGTGGCCATGAGTGTAATTTGTCTGCTGCATTTGTCTTCTTAGATTACAATGTTCCCAAAACGATTCATATTAATGTACCAATTCACATTAATGTACCCACTGAAGGACTTTTAGCAGCCAAACTCAATGCTGAGTCATCATAATTCCACAGAGCTTCATTATATGGCTGTATGACCTTAAAAGGAATCAAAGTGCTTTACATTGTCTGTCTCAGTCCAATGACAGACAACAGATAAAACACACACACAAACAATGATACTTTTCTTAAGAAATGCATGTGAACTAGCTGCTTAAACAGCCAAACTCTCCCACTCACAGTCAGAAAAGTAATTCTACACACAACGACCCTTTCCTGGATCCAAGCACCAGCTGTGTAGAAACTGCTCCACTCCTTTTACTGAGTTCAGCTCTACTCGCACATGTAAGAGTCATTCAGATCAGCACATTCCTCGGGACCCTCCCTTTGTAAATCTCTCTCAAGATACGATACGTCACTGTAAACCACTGCCAGACTTCACTTGCACAATAAATCTCTGGCTTCTCCAGAGCTTTTTTAGGACATAGTTCCCTACATATAAGATAAAAAGCATGTCAAACAGGTATTAAGAAATTGTTTAACGAGTAAATTATTTAGCAGTTTCTGTTTAGTATGTTTTAGGTCAAAGGACAATGCCAACATGGCAGGCGCTGCATACACAGGAATAAATTATACCAGGGTTAATGACCTGGACACGTGTCTATTATAAAGAATAGAACATTTTTCTAAAATAAAATAATTATCTAAAATAATTCTTGGAAGTATATTCCTGTCTTTTTTTTATTTTTTAAAACAAATAATTTAATAAATAATTTAATAATTTCATATGGTGTAAATATCAAGCATAACGTCATAAATTATTTACTTTTTTTTTATCTTGAATACAAGTGGGTGTTCACATTTTGACCATAATTTTTCACAAATATTTTAAAGGGGTGGTTCACTGCGATTTCACTTTTTTAACATTAGTGTTTAATGTTACTGATAGAGCATAAACAATATCTGCAAAGTGACGAAGCTGAAAGTTCAATGCAAACGGAGATATTGTCTTTAACAATTCTGGCAGTTTAATGCCTACAAAAACGGCTGGTAGGGACTACAACAAGTTACTTTCTGGGTTTGTGATGTAGCAAACCCAGATAAACCCTGTCCTCGGGAAAAGGCAGCAAAGGGTGCGAGGCCATGCTGTGCTTATTTAGAGAAGAGGAAGAGAAAACTAGAGGTGCACGTAAAATCTATTCATATATGAATTGCGATTCTGTCTTCTAATGATTCTAACGGATTCACAAGTTTCAAAATCAAAGAATGATCCCTTTCAATTACAGTATTGTTCAAAATAATAGCAGTACAATGTGACTAACCAGAATAATCTAGGTTTTTAGTATATTTTTTATTGCTACGTGGCAAACAAGTTACCAGTAGGTTCAGTAGATTGTCAGAAAACAAACAAGACCCAGCATTCATGATATGCACGCTCTTAAGGCTGTGCAATTGGGCAATTAGTTGAAAGGGGTGTGTTCAAAAAAATAGCAGTGTCTACCTTTGACTGTACAAACTCAAAACTATTTTGTACAAACATTTTTTTTTTCTGGGATTTAGCAATCCTGTGAATCACTAAACTAATATTTAGTTGTATGACCACAGTTTTTTAAAACTGCTTGACATCTGTGTGGCATGGAGTCAACCAACTTGTGGCACCTCTCAGCTGTTATTCCACTCCATGATTCTTTAACAACATTCCACAATTCATTCACATTTCTTGGTTTTGCTTCAGAAACAGCAAGTTCTCAATTGGATTAAGGTCTGGAGATTGGGCTGGCCACTCCATAACATTAATTTTGTTGGTTTGGAACCAAGACTTTGCCCGTTTACTAGTGTGTTTTGGGTCATTGTCTTGTTGAAACAACCATTTCAAGGGCATGTCCTCTTCAGCATAGGGCAACATGACCTCTTCAAGTATTTTAACATATGCAAACTGATCCATGATCCCTGGTATGCGATAAATAGGCCCAACACCATAGTAGGAGAAACATGCCCATATCATGATGCTTGCACCTCCATGCTTCACTGTCTTCACTGTGTACTGTGGCTTGAATTCAGAGTTTGGGGGTCGTCTCACAAACTGCCTGTGGCCCTTGGACCCAAAAAGAACAATTTTACTCTCATCAGTCCACAAAATGTTCCTCCATTTCTCTTTAGGCCAGTTGATGTGTTCTTTGGCAAATTGTAACCTCTTCTGCACATGCCTTTTTTTTAACAGAGGGACTTTGCGGGGGATTCTTGAAAATAGATTAGCTTCACACAGACGTCTTCTAACTGTCACAGTACTTACAGGTAACTCCAGACTGTCTTTGATCATCCTGGAGGTGATCATTGGCTGAGCCTTTGCCATTCTGGTTATTCTTCTATCCATTTTGATGGTTGTCTTCCGTTTTCTTCCACGTCTCTCTGGTTTTGCTCTCCATTTTAAGGCATTGGAGATCATTTTATCATTTTTTGCACCTCTTTATAGGTTTTCCCCTCTCTAATCAACTTTTTAATCAAAGTACGCTGTTCTTCTGAACAATGTCTTGAACGACCCATTTTCCTCAGCTTTCAAATGCATGTTCAACAAGTGTTGGCTTCATCCTTAAATAGGGGCCACCTGATTCACACCGGTTTCTTCACAAAATTGATGACCTCAGTGATTGAATGACACACTGCTATTTTTTTGAACACACCCCTTTCAACTAATTCAACTAATTGCCCAATTGCACAGCCTTAAGAGCGTGCATATCATGAATGCTGGGTCTCATTTGTTTTCTGAGAATCTACTGAACCTACTGGTAACTTGTTTGCCACGTAGCAATAAAAAAAATATACGAAAAACCTTGATTATTCTGGTTAGTCACATTGTACTGCTATTATTTTGAACAATACTGTATATCCACTGGTTCCCAATCGGGCTCAAACTGATAAGCGATATTAACGACACTGTTGTTTACAATACAACCGGTGCATATGCCGCTGAAGAGAGGGGCTAGAGCCCTGCACGGGCCTCAAATCTAGGCCCGAGCCCGGCCCTGGCCCGATACACTCAGTCCCTAGCCCGATCCGTGTTCGACAGCTCATCAGAATTATCAGCCCGAGTCCGGCCCGAGCCCGAGCCCGTGCTTTTATTTATTTATTTATTTATTTTATTACACAGCGGAAGCCTGCCCTATTTGCAGCAATTAAAAAAGGGGTCAGTTTTGTGTTATGTTTCTTTTTATTTCTTTATCAAGTTAGTTTAGAAAAATGTTTGAAGCATTTTTTAAATAAAATGACGATTAACGTTAAACAGCCGAGCCGACAGCAAGTTGCCTAAAACATATTTAATCAATTAAGCCTCTCAAATTAACGCTAATACTTTACTTGGCTACAATAAAATCCATAGATATAAAACACCCTAAGCATATCACACAGACAGTTAGTTTAATAAATGTTTGCAGGCTCACAACAGCGCTCGCAACAGCGAATGCAGGCTCGCAATAGCGCTCGCAAACGAAATGAGATATGAGAAATGAATCTAAACAAATTAAATTAATTAAAAACAAACTTGCAGGTTATCTTACCTCAAAAATGCACCACAGAACATGTCCATTCTTTTTTCCATTAGTTTCCAACAGTTAAACGAAAATAAAGTCCAGTCAAATGAAAAGTTAGAACAGTCTCTTACAGAGATTCGTGGAGAAAAAGAATAGCCTCCAGAGTGAAAGGTTTTAACCCAGTCCTCCTCTCTTCCCGCTGCGTTGAAGACACGTTCGCTGCTGCTGCTGGCGGGGGCACTAAACACAGAGCGAGCCAGTCTTGACAGTCGTGGTAGCAGGGTCTCGTGCGGTTTCCACCATAGCAGCACATCTCGTCCATCACCTTCCATGTTGTGATTGAGGCGCATATATTGCTGTACATCGTCGTCATCCTCGTCCTGCTCCACAATGTTTTCAAACTCGGCCAGTGATCTCTTCTTTGCTGCGTGGCCCGCAGCAACAGGTGCAGACGCAGAAATGCATGCTCGCCGCTACATGAATCATCATTTTATAATTATTAGTTGGCCAACTAGGCTATTATTAATACATTAATTTAGAGGCATGTAATAGCTACCACTACAATAGGTGGATATAAGTAAAGTATAATCGTGGGTCGCGCTGACGAAAAAGCGTGCGTGCATCAGACTGTCATGTCAGTATGTCAGTTTAATTGTAACGGGTTGAATTATCAGATTATGAAAGTTATGAGGTTATGAAATGTCTTTCTATATTTGTTTTTCTATCGTCGACGTCAACTTCTATTTTTTTATTTTTATTAATGTCTAAAAATATAAATAGAAGGATAACCCAAAAAGGCCCGACGCATGTGAGCTATAACGTGAAAATTGGCCCGAAGCCCGGCCCGAGGGGCATAAGTAAGTCGGGGCCCGTCGGGCTCGGCCTGAAATGCAGGGCTTTAAGAGGGGCGGGACCTTTAAACACGCACCAGAAGAGGTTTAGCCAATCACAACACACTGGGCTAGCTAACCAATCAGAGCACATCGCCTATTACTGAGGAAGGGGATAAAAGAAGGAAATGATCAGCAAGTTTCTCAGAGAAGGGACAGAGCGGTAAATTATGTGAAAAATAATGCGTTTAAAAAAAAAAACAAAAGCATTACCACATGTTAGACTGCACCCCATAAACACAATCAAGCCTAAAAAAATCAAGTTAACCACCCTTTTAAAGTGTTTTAAAGGAAATAGTATTAAAATGAATAAAATGTCTATCACTGATAATTAACTTATAAACATGACATTAGATTACTGGTGAGTTTCAAGTTGAGCTTTTCAAGAATTTAATTCTTTTAATGAGGCTTTTTTTCTCCATTACCATATCAGAAATGTTATATCACCCTGAGAATCTTTATTATATTACCAAAAAATTATCCAAATTAATTATAATTCAGAAGTAAAAACATGCCAAATCGAGGTGTATCCAAGTCACTGTGTGTGTGTATTGCAGATTTTTTTATTAATAAATTAATAGATGGGCCATATGAGCATCATGTCACATTATCGTTTATATTTTCATTTGATAACTTTTTTTAATTTACAAAAGATAAAGGGATAATTTTTTTTTGTTGTGGTTGAGTTTCTTGGGAATATATGCCATAGCTTGTGTAGAAAATACAATCTTTATGAAAGAAGAAAAAAAGAAAAGAAAAATCAACCTTACACACGTGGATACCTTAAAAACATACTCCTCAACAACATAAGCACTTCCTCAAATTATACTATGAAAAGTACACAAATTCAGTCTGACTTCTCTCACTGTGGCTCAATGTACTTTCTAATAACAGCACAAGGAAATGATAGCAATAAAAAAAAAAAGTATGCTGGACACATTCCCTTCCTAGCTTCAACAAAAGAAATAAAACACCCAATCAGGTTCTGCCACCCAAACTTGATCACTCACTATCAGAAAGACACTGGAGTCCAGCAGAAGTTTTATCTAGAGACTTTGCTGCTTCTAACGGACTCACCTTGTGAAGTTCAACGGTATCGATCCACTGCTGCCGGAGCAAAGGATGTTCAGCCCTCAGGTACCAGATGCTGTCATTCACACTGATGTCAAAACGGCATTCATCAAACTCATGAGGCTGAAAGAAAGAGAACATCAAAAACAAGAACAGATCATAACAATGAACATGCTGGAAAATGGAAAAGGTTTTATGGGCCGTGTATGTTTATTCAAATCTGTTGTTTGGAGCACCTTTTCCTGCAGTTCCTGATAAACAACATAGATTTGCATCACTGAATAGGTCACTGAAAATCTCAAAACATGTACAGATGGCAGATTACAGTATAACAAAACCTGCAAACCACATACACAAACTAGGGGAAGCCACCAGCTATCTAGAAACCAGCTATTTTAAGCAGTACACAAATGATCCATAGTTTGGAACTTGCATATTTACCAAAACACAGTTTTATCAGATTCTCTAACTCAAACTCTCAAGAGACAACACTTCACTCATGTTTATGCTTATAACTTCTGAACCGTAAGGCACAGAAGGAAAATTTTTCCTCTGAATTAGAGATGTAAACAATTACTCGATGATCGATAAATTTTCGATAAGAGATGCAATCAATTAAAGCTATCGATGGTTGGTTAACCTATTTAATGTTGGGCTGCGTGCAGCTCATGTGCAAAAGACGTGCGAGTGGCTGTGATTGACGGTGACAGTATATAAATGAATCATCGTTCATGATGTACAAATTAAGATTTAAACTTTAAAAGTACATTAAAATAGCAACAACACAAAGTTCTCCAACATGGAACGCAATAGAAATGTAGTAACTAAGTCATTTCCCCCAATAATTGTTTCATATCGTGCGCTTTGCAGGGCTGCGGGACACGGGACAGATAGTCTATTCAATCCTACAACTTGTAAATTCGTTATACGACTTATTAATTTGTGGCAACTGCTCAATTTTCATTACTTTTGTCCCTTAAAGTACCCATGATTTAATGGAATTGAGGGAACAAATTAATAAATCTTTTATTCTTAATTCATGAAAAATTGGGATGCTTTAAGGAAAATGCATAGGCTATGTAAGTAACAGGCCTAAAATAACAAGATAAAAATAATTTGTCTGCAAAAAAAAAAAAAAAAAAAAAAAACGATATATATCTGACTTAAATAAGATAACGGATTTAAAACAGAAGTGTGTTGTGAAGCTCCATAAACAAGTTGACAAAGCCCATTCTGTTTGTTTGCTTTATTTTACAAGAGCACAAATTTTGTGTGTCATCGTGAATGTGCACAAATAAAAGTAAAAACTTTTGTGGATTATATATTACTCCAAAAAAGTGTATTTTTTTATGTCTCAGCTGTTCGATCACGCGGACACCTTGCGCACACTCGTCCCACATATTCTAGCAATTCAAACTTACATCCCATTCTGTTCACTATCAAAATAAAATAGTCAACCAAACATATAAAATGTACACTGGTCAGTTTAAAAAGACCTTAGTATACCGATCCACTGCTGTTATGAAAAGGACTGTTTTGATCAAGTGAAGAGGATGATCTTTTTCCATCTATATGTGAGTGTGGGTAAAGTACAAGCCTAGTAGTTTACATTATAAATAATAGTTTAACATTCAAATACATTGCGAATATGGAAACATTTGGATTTGTGCCGAATGAGACGTGAATAATAACCTCCAAATACATCTAGCCAAACCCTCGCTCGCTCTGTCACACACTGTCACGATGTAATGCACTGTATGCCACTACCGGGATGCAAAAATAAAAATTCTGATACGAAACAGGAACCAGCAGGATCAAACAAAGTACTGGTCATAATACTCAGATAAAAATGTTTGATGTGATCAGCAGCACCGATGGAAGCGGTCCTTTGACAGCCACACACGCCCCAGTTACTTTTTAGATAATTTTATGGCTATTGGCACTAAGTGTAAATAGCAATTAGATGCTATTTACACCAAGTGAAAATAACATTTTCTTAGCAATGGATGCTATTTACACTAAGTGCAAATAGCTATAGATTCTATTTACACTATGCAAAACTTTGACTACTTATTGCAAATAGTGGTATTTATGTTCACCTCAGTATTGTAGTACATTGTAAAACGATATACAATATTAACTTATTGAGTGTAAATTGTAATTTTACATCAAACGATTAAATGAATGCCACCTTATTGTGACAATAAAGCCCTCCCTTACACCTATCCTATCCTAACCCTACCCAATATTTTATTTTAAACTTTTTGATTATATTCTTCATTTTCATTTAAAATAAATGCTTTTCTGATGTGATTTGAAATTTGAAAAGAGAAAAAAAGTTTCAATCATGTCAAAATGAGTATGTTTTACCATTGTTTAGTCAGTTGTTTGCAGTGTTGACTAGCCGAATCACAAGTTGGTGGGCGGAGTTAGTGTACATAACTTCAGCCAACAAGGCGGGCTATTTGCACTTAGTGTAAATAGACACTCCATAATTTTATTTTAAATGCCATAATGTCAGTTGAATCATTGCAATTGTGTTTAAAAACACAAACAATGAGAAACCGACAACAGAGATACCAAATATGCCATTGTGGGCCAGACCTTTTTTCGAACTCCCCCTTGACCGATTTTCATTAAAATGTAATCAGATCATCTTCTTATTTTAAACACTTGACTGACATTATGAAGAGAAATTGGAGAAAGAAAAAAAACATGTTATTAAATGTGGTATTTTCAAGTGCTCTCCAATGGAACAACATTTACTACACAGAGCCATAGTTCAATGAGAAGCTACGCAAGGGCTGTCTTTATCGCGAACGATTTCTACGATTTCCTAATCGTGCTATAAAATCTTCTGCAATTTTTTTGCATAACTTGTCAGTGAACTACGGATCTTTGTAGTAAATGCTGCTTCATCTGAAAGCAGGAGATTACGATTTATTGCGGATAACAAAATCGGCTTTACTAACAAAATGCACATGACAATCGCATTTGCTTAATCGTGCAGGCCTACTTAAAAACATCCTAAACTTGCTTTAATTACTCATTGTTGCAATTGATATGATGATCCATGTCATGCTTAGCACACCTCATTTTGCCCCAGGACTTCTTGGCCCCATAATTGCTGCTTGCAGCTATATTTTTACATGCACTGAATAGTAGCCTGTGTACATACTTTGTAGTAAGTGTTTTCTGCAGGCGTAGTGGTTAGTACTAGGAAAACTAGTAAAGGGATTGGTTTGTTGTCTGTTGAACACCGACAGTTGAATTTTTAGTGCTGTGTAGAATAGCTGTTATCAGAGACAGAGACTCATCCAGGTCAAAACTGGGCTGCTGAAATCAATCAGTGTTTGAGGAACATCTGTTCCATTATCAGATCATCTCAGTTTTCTCCTCCAAACACTGAAATCAACCAAACACAGATATTCCAGATTTGACTTTGGGACCAGACCGGCTTCAAAGACTCCCAAAATTTCGAAACCTTGTTTCACAGGCATCATTGTTCCACTCATATTTGATCAAAAGTGCAGTCAGTGTTTGTAGAAATTCATTCACTTAAAAACTGGTCAAAATAATCAATGGATTCTAAAACAATCTTTTGGAGATCTTGATTTAAACTGTCAATGATCTTTAACAGCAGCCCCTTTTTTTTTTTTTTTTTTTTTTAGAGCAAAGAACATTCCCTAGAAAACACTACAAAGGTCTCAAGACATTAACAGGAACAAGAGTTTATAAACTGGTTTTCTTTCTTTACATATGGCATTTTTTTTATTGTGCAGGAAATCTAATCTTTCAGAAAAAAAAAAAAAAGAAAAAAAATCAACTCGCCCAGTAACAAAGAAAAATAACATCTGAGAAATCAAGTCACATGCATTTCTTCAGAACTTCATACAATACAGATTATTTTAAACTAGCTTCACAGGAATAAACAGGAAAATAACAGTGTCGATGTTGCAAAGTTCATCAATTACGAAATTACTTCACTTTCAGCCATAAAGCAACTTTATAGAAGTTCAATGCTGATTCAATTTAGTTTAATGACAGTGTCAAGCTGCAAAACTCATCATTTATATAAAAAAAAAAAATTAATTTCATCTACAAAGCAGCTCACATTACCCAGCTTAAATCTCTTTCAACTGTCAATGTTGAAAAGCTAATCAATTATGAAATATCTTCAAAAGCAACTTATGGTCTTTATGCAGCTCACTTCAACTCAAGTTGTTGTGTTGTCATCTGATAATGTCAGTACAGTCAGATTGATACAATTCTCAGATTTTCTGTCTAAACAAACGTCTTTTAAGCCCCATTATAATGATAAGTATTCAGATGTGGTTTTGCAGGATGTTTAGTATGGATGCCACTAGGATATGTCATATTCTCCTCTGTCCACCTTGAAACAATCATGTTGTTCAAGAGAAACCCCCAAAACAAGTAGGACAGCTTCCCGCTGACAGTAGAAGACAGATAAACACTGCACGATGAGCAGGAAGCGTTAATGCTCAAATATTATTACACTGTGTAACATATCAGCTCTTCACACCACTGTGAAGCCAAGATACTGAAGTCAAGATAAGCCCCTGATAATCATAGTGACAGGACGTTCTACAGATGAGATCAGATCAGCCTTACCGTGATGACAGCCTTGCTGAGACAGATGGACCCTCTACAGCCGTACTCCTTCTCATCTGCTGACCTGTAGTAACTCAGAGTATTGCCCTTCAGCACAATCCAGCGATCCTGCCATCCATGAATGTAGTTTGTCCACTGGAGACAAACAAAGAGTTAATTATTCGAATCATGCTTCATAGCACGTGGCTCACAGTTATCACTTCAAGCACTTCTAACATAAAGATTAAACCTTCTGAAGGTTCAAGGCTTCAAAGTTCAGCAGGACTTTAACTGAGCATTACCCAAACTACAACTGAATGGGTTTATTCAGTTTAAGTGTCATAACACAACTTGTGTCATAAAAACACAGAAGATAAAGATCATTTATAGGCTAAACCTATACATTTATAAAATTAACTAATAAATGTCAAACGTAGTGACGTACTCGTTTACAGAGACGTAAAAGTTTACAACTTCCCCAAAAACGTCATGTAGCCAATGAATGCTTTTAGGTTTTGAAAAAAAAAATATTTAAAAATATATAAAAGAAATACTTTACTTTAGTAGGATCATCATGGTGTGATTTTCCCTAAAAATATTACTATTATTATGCGACTATTCTTTGTCAGGATGCAACTACATGCTTTTTAGGATTTTTACAGCGATTTCATTTATGAAAACATTTATTTAACATTAAAACACTCATTAAGAAGTCGTTTAGAACGTAAATATGCATTGCATTTGCTAACTTACTACTATTTTTCCACATCTCTTAGTTTAAAATGTTTGCATAAATGCAGTAACTCTACCCTTGCTAATTTGACATGTCTGAAAGCGATGATTTCAGGATTTATGAGGTGCTGCCTCGATGAGCTCGGACCGAATCAGATTCGAAAACACATTTTTAAGAGCGGCTGTCACAAAACCGTTCAATGAAATGTAGACCGTATTGTTTAATTCAGACATCGTTTGTATGTTACTGATTGTAATGGTAGGGCAAAAATGCGCAGTCACAAAACTTCCAACAACTTGCGACGTTACAGATAAATACAAGCCCACGAATGTAACTCACTAACATTAGTTCCCACAAAACCAAGCCCAAATACTGTTGCACATTAGATAAAAACGTTGTAAGGTGTATTGTTGTACAGTAGGTTACTCTTGTGTTTACCTTGCTGAGCGTGCCGCCGAGCTCGTCCAGTATCTCTAACTCCGGGTCTAGATCCTCATCTGAACCCGACGAGCTGAAGTCCGACATCAGGGAAAATAGGAAAAAAAAGTCCGCTTTCGTCCTGTTTCTTAGTTTGACCAGATCGCGTTCTAATTTAAAGAGAGTAAACAAACACTAGCTGCGAAGCCGCTTAAGCTCTGATGTAAACAGTGCCAGGTGCGAAAGCCCATCCTACTCCGGTATCAAACATCTGATCAAACAAATGACGACATACAGCGACGAGAGAGCATCGATGGCGTTTGTCTTCAAGCCTTTGATCCTCACTCGAAGAGATTCACGTGACCAGTGCTACACTAGAAGTGAAATCAATATTGCGTGTCTACAGCAACAATACACTGTTGTTTTGACATACTGTGTCTGTCTGCTGTCGCTTGTATACACACGTTCCACGATTGTCTTGAGTTTTAAAGTTTTGCCTTTTTATGTCACCCCCTTTCGGTAGCACGACGTATTACACAAACTATGTTCCATCACCTCCACTTGTTGATTACCTTTGGGAATATGTTAGAAAACAACCTTGTTAATTCCATGTTATTATTTTTTTACACATATGATGAAACACTGATGAAAACACTTCCAGGTTAGAATTTATGTGACCAGCCTACACATAGTTTGGGTCACAAATTAAATTATTTATATATACATATATATTTCATTTTTATTTTTACACATTCCTTTCTATTTACATGTGTATATATAATTACTTAAATATATGATGAGTTTGCACTGTGTAGTTCAGCTGCATTTTCTGAACTCTGGGTGACAGTTGAGAGAGTAGTTACCATGACGATTGCAGCATCCTCAGACAACAAAGAGGACCTTTAAGGAAACAACTAATTTGTGCCTCTCTCGCTCATTTAATGTCAAAGTTAGTTGAATTAATTAATTGTCATACCAAACTGTAATTTACATGTTTTAATGTTCAAACTATTGGTTATTATTTATTTTATAAATAATTTTAAGACACTTACAGTATGTCATATAAAAGTTTACTCATGTATTCCTTACCTGAAATACTTGAGTTGTTTCTTAAGATACTTAACGTTACCTGAATTTATGCCAGTTGTAAGAATTAGGGCATTTCTGTACTTTCGGTTAAGGTTGCTATCATTTAACATTATTTATTATTTATTTGATCTATACAGTGTGTATTATTTTTTACCAACGTGTTTATGAATAATTTTGTGATTCATAGTATCTTACTGACTCTGAAATACAAATGTTTATGTGTATTAAAAGACAACAAAGAGGACCGTTAAGGAAACAACTGATTCTTGTCTCTCTCTCTCATTTGATGTCAAGTTGATTACTGCTTACAGTCTTCCCGACTGCCCGGGACCTGTAACATTTATGCCAAAATTAAAACAATAAATTATATTTTTGCCTAAATTAAAAGCTTACTTTATATATACAGTACAGACCAAAAGTTTGGACACACCTTCTCATTCAAAGAGTTTTCTTTATTTTCATGACTATGGAAATTGTAGATTCACAATTTAGCCATCAAAACTATGAATTAACACATGTGGAATTATATACATAACAAAAAATTGTGAAACAACTGAAAATATGTCATATTGTAGGTTCTTCAAAGTAGCCACCTTTTGCTTTGATTACTGCTTTGCACACTCTTGGCTTTCTCTTGATGAGCTTCAAGAGGTAGTCTCCTGAAATGGTCTTCCAACAGTCTTGAAGGAGTTCCCGAGAGATTCTTAGCACTTGTTGACCCTTTTGCCTTCTGTCTGCGGTCCAGCTCACCCCTAAACCATCTGGATTGGGTTCAGGTCCGGTGACTGTGGAGGCCAGGTCATCTGGCGCAGCACCCCATCACTCTCCTTCTTGGTCAAATAGCCCTTGATGCCTTCAGTGTGACTCTACAATTGTCATAGTCATGAAAATAAAGAAAACTCTTTGAATGAGAAGGTGTGTCCAAGCTTTTGGTCTGTATATACACCTTGTTTGTGTTGATCACTGACAGTTATATAACGGATGATCAATTAAACCCCAACAGCCACTCTTCAATAACTCTCTCATAGTACTTGGCATTCTTTTGCCAGTCAATGTGCCATCGCAGGTTGGCTATGATCTGGGAGTAACTGTCTCCTAGGTTTTGCTTCCATTCCAGAAACTGTTGTTTATTGTAGCTGTGAACAGCTTGGGAAACACTGGGATAGTTCACAACGGTGCGTAACAGCTTGTCCAAGTCCTGACATACATCAGGGAAATGTGATGCAACATTTCTCAATTCTGATTCATCTTTGGACAAGTCTATGTGGAGAGAACATTGAAACCAGTTACTTAAGGCAGTTTTATATAGCAGGGACATCATATCCCTGTTGGGCAAAAGAAGATACATATTATTACACATAATCAGCAGTCCTATCATGAGAAGAAACTCACTAAAGAGTTGTGTGGGAATGGTCAATCCATCTGCATATGTGATGTACTTCCACTCGCCGATCCTCAGCATATACGTTGAGGCATTCGCATTGCAACCATGATATTCACTGAGCACCCAGCCGGGATGAGGCTCTCCTGACTGTGCTCTGACCCCGGAAACCAGAGGGATCAGCGAGTGACCACTGAGACCCCCTGGCTGTGGAATACCAGCAAGATCTAAACAAAATATAGTGCAGAAGGAAATAGATCAAATCGTTTCCAGGTTATAATTCATTTTCATTTTGAGCAGCAAATCAGAATATTGGAACGATTTCTGAAGGATCATGTGACTGGAGTAATGATGCTAAAAATTCAACTATGAAATCATTGGAATAAATTACATTTGGAAACATATTCAAATACAAAACAGTTATTTTAGATAGTAAAAATATTTCAACACGTTGCTCTACTTGCTGCACTTTGGATTAGATAAATGCAGTCTTGGTGAGCAGAAGAGACTTCTTTAAAAAAAAAAAAAAAACTGTAAAGTTTGCTAAGGTTCACCCAAATAGTTCCCACCAGTTCCCACCCTTACCAAGCAGAGTGGGATAAATGTCCACTAGAGACACAGGTAGACTGATTTCAAAGCCAGTCTTCACTCCTGGGCCCATTATAAGCAGGGGGACATGAGAGCTGCCCTCAAACATGGACATCTTATAGAACTGCCTGTGCTCCATTGCTAGATCCCCATGATCCGAAGTGAACAGTACGACTGTCTTTTTCAGTAAGCCAGTGTCTCGGAGAGCATCTATCACCTCACCTGCAGACAAATAATGATAGTATATCATTACATTAAGCCCAGTGACAAAACATCACTTAAACACACGATACGAGTGGCTGCTCACCCAACATGCTGTCTGTTTCAGCACACATGGCATAGTAAAAGGCTCTAATGTTTCTGATCTCTTCTTCTGTGAAGCGGCCACTGCAGTTTTTGGTGAAGGTGGAGTAGTAATCCACAGGGTGCATGTCTTCAACCCGTAACCACTTCGGAACAGACACTTGATCGTAAGAAACCTTTGAGACAAAACACAACCATTGTCAAAGTACCTCAGATAAACTACTACTGATGAACAGCCCCTGTCGACTGACTGTTATTATTGTATAAGCTTTGAATACAATCAGTAAGAATTAGAATGAACCAAAAATATGCAATCATAATAACAGCAGTGTTATTTTTAGATTATATGCTATTATAATATTTGATTGTTTTGAATTAACCTACCTTTTTATGTCGTAAGTTTTCATTAGAATTTCAGTTTAAATGCTAATCATTTTGTTGTAATTTTCTTATTAGTAAAAAAAAAAAAAACACTATATATATATATATATATATATATATATATAGGTTTAATTTCTTCCAAGTTATTATACTTAATACTTTCAAATTATTTTATTTTGGTTAGTTGCTACATGCAACATTTATTTTATATTCTTTTAAAATATTTATATTTTATTCATTTTAGCTTTAATTTAATTATAAAACAAATAAAATAATTATTGCAGTTTTAGAATCCATAGCCATGCCTCTGCCACATAAATAACTATGGTTGTCTTAAGTCTTTAGAATCAAACATTTAAAAAAAATAATGACATGAAACAGCAAAAACAAATTAATGAGCAAATAATATATATTTTTTAATATTATATTTGACGGTTTTTGTTTGGAACTGTTGTAACTACAAAACAGACAAATTTTTTCAAGTATATTATGTCTCTCACTATTTTTATTTGAATTTAACCGTCGGAGGTCTATGATCAAATCCTGCTGTTCTGTTTCAAAAATAAAGGGAATAGTTAAACAGTGGTTGGATGTTCTTAGTTAACTTTACTTTTATTTTTTAACCGTTTGCTTCCGAAACACACCAATTTAAGATTTCAAGCCTTGTTCAGTTTCAGATTCTTGGATTCAAATTCCAATTTGAGTCCAGAGGAAAAAAACTTTTAACACTCAGAATCCATTAGATCAGGAAAAGCAACCTGCCTTGTTTAGCCAATACGGGGAGGTGCGGAAGGTGGAACCCCCGGCTGTGGGTCCCAGGGAGTCCGTGCGGTATGGGTGAGGGAGATTGAGCCCCACGTATAGGGCAAATGGCTGGGCGAGAGACACAGCAGTGTGTCGAATCCACTGGACGGCAGCATCAGTGATGTTCCAGTCTTTAGTCATCACCCTCTTTGTGGATGTATTACCCACCAGATCTGTGACTGGACGGCCCTCTTGTCTCAGCAGGAATGGAACGTCTCTGGTCCACGCCTCCACCCGATTACTGAACAACAGAGAAGTTCCAGACATCCAAACATATAGTTTTTCGCCTATATTTAAAACTGCATTGTTATAGTTTCATAATTTTACAAACATGATAAATCATCATATTAGAATGATTTCTAAAATCACGTGACACTAAAGTCTGGAGTAATGGCTGCGGAAAATTCAGTGTTTACATTAACGGAAATAAATTACATTTTAAAATATATTCCAATAGAAATCAGTTCATTTAAATGGAAATTACAATTCACAATTCACAATATTACCATTTCACTGTATTTTAAAATAACTGCAGCCTTGATGAGTCTTCTTTCAAAAGACATAAAAAATCTGGCAAACGCACTTTTGAATTGAAGATGCATTTATTTGAGTTTCCAAATACATGTTTGGGGTTAAAAAAAAAAGGTCACCTGACAGAGTGATGTCCTGATGTGTAGTCTAGTTTCCCCATGCTGTGAGTGTGGTAGCCACTCTTTCCTAAACGGTCCATCCATGTGCTGGCACTGGGATCGAGACATTTATAATTGTTCCAGGCCTGAGTCAAATGCACAAACTGGCCACTCCACATAGCTGACAAAACACATTTAGATACATCAAGGTGTTCATCTTATCTCTATATTGCATGTGTACAAAAGTTTCGGTACTCCATTTATAACAACAGATAAAGGCTGGCTAATACTCTACCTGCCCTAGAAGGACAGCAGATTGGTGAATTAGTGTACGAGTTGAGAAAAACTGCACCCATTTCCCTCATATAGTTGATGTAAGGCAGCTGTACAACTTTATTGCCAGGAGAAAAAGTTAACCTGCCATCCTTCATTAATAAGAAAACAGACGACACGGTTTTTTATTTCAGCTGCATATATAAGCTTTTGCTCTCTAGAAAGGCAGCAATTCTGTAAAGTGACTGAAAACGGAGTGAAAATGGGTGACTTACGAAGGCATCAGACATGAGCATGACTATGTTTGGTCTGTCGTGTGATGTCCAGTTCAGATTCATGCAGTTAGCGTTCATTTGAAGAAACAACAGCATTAACACACGGAGCAGGATCATTCTGCGTCCAGACGCCTGTAAAGCGTTAAGAACACTTTTAATAACGATAGCGAGGAAGGCTTGAAAAGTAAGTCGTAAAAACTTCTCTCTTTAAACGGCGAGATTTCCGAGCTGTATTGAATTCACACTGTCAACTAACATGTCCATTTTACACATTTAAGTAACATTAGAGAGCCGTACTATGTCGGTTTAGGTTAGTAACGAGATGTCTAACGAAATTTCATCTTTTCTTTTTCCGTAAACAATCAGGCACACACCGCCACCTATTGGGCAGAGTATAATACTGCAGTAATCCTAGGACGAAAAGACCTGTAATTTCCATAGACTGAATAAAAACAGGTTATTTTCCATACATCCTCATTTTAAATTCGCTTCGGATAAAATAGCGTCTGCTGCTAAATGACTAAATGGAAACGATAAATATATAATCAACCTGACAATTTAGCTTTGTCATTACGGGAATAAAGTACATTTTAAAACATTAAAATAATAAATTGAAAATAATATTATAGATTATGTAATACAATATATTAAAAAACAGAAAACAAAATATTAAAAGTCTCATAGGTGAGACTTAAAAATATTATAAAAAAAAAAAAAGTGAGAAAATACAGCAAAAAAGACAACAAATACTACAACTTGTTCATTTATTTTCCACAATGCAGTAATCAGAATTTGGTGAAAACATGTTTAAGCAATCAAACTGTGGCCTTTATGAAGAACCTTTTTTACTTTAGGGTCTTTTAGTTTTTTTGGTCCTCCTTGTATGAAGGGAAAACATTGTTATTTGATTAAAATAATGCAGCATAACAATACTTTTAAAAGGCAGATTCAGAGAATTTAATTGAAGCAATTCGAGTACATGTAAATGTAGAAGTAAACACAGCAACATCCAGATCAACAGTTATTCCTACAGAAACTACTGCCAGACCCTACACAACCCATTTTTCTGTTCTCAGTTCCAATCTTTTGACGAGACCCTCCCCGATGATGCGGAAATCCTGCAGGATGGCTTCTACATTTGGCACGGTGGTTACCACATCACCATTCACCTCCACCCGGCGGGCGTTCATTAAAGATGTCTGAGAACACACAAAATCAGAAGAAGGTGCCATAAATCTTGACTGTAACGCAATCACTTAAATTCGGCCAACCCTACTCAGGGTCATGGTAAATAAAAGCTCAAAAAAAAAAAAAAGGAGAAACCTTAAAGGGTTTCGGCTCGAAGGCATTTGGCTTCCACAGCACTGCGATCACAGTTCCACCATACGGGTCGTAGAAAAACAGAGCCAGCTCTCCAAATGCTTCCTAAAAATCACAAGAGAACTGGTATAAAATAGATCTGATCTTACATAAATGGTATTTTAAGAATAACATGGCATAACGGAAAAAAATTAAGTAAAAGTGAATTAAAAAGCACGACAAACCCTGAGTTCAGACAGATACAGTCTGACCGGATCATAGTCTATGACTGGCAGAGCTCCTCCCGAAGCGAACGGCTGTCCTCCATGTGTGCCTCGCTGGAAGGTATTGACAGGAGGATCCACAGCTTTAGCTAACAGAGGAACCTGCTTTGAGTCGAGGTGGATCAGAACATCATAAGCCACCAGAGGAGGTCGAAATGCCACCTAGAAACAAAGCAAACAGTAAGGTTTTAAAACAAAAAGTTGAGTTCTGCATAAATTTGCATTATACAGGTGGAATAGAGGAAGTGACCCGCATGTCCTGCTTTTCACTGGAGTCAAGCTGAGTCTCTAAAACACGTAGACTCTCTGCTGCCAACATGACGGCACGCTGGAGCATCTACACAGAGATCACAACAACACTTAGGTTCATACACACTGTACATGGAGCAAATCTATATTAGAATTTGAGAATACTGGATCTACAAACCTGCACAGAAGGAACCTGTTTAGTCCAAACAGAGACTTTCTTGTCATTGGGAGTGACTATGAACATGGTGGGAAGAGATTCCCGAGAGGCCACAAAGTCATTCTTTATATCGGTTTGTTCAACAGCTGAAACATAAAAACACCCGTTTCATTATCCACAGATGTTTCAGGGTGCGCACAGATGATTAGTTCTGCTACCGGTCAGTGTGTTAGATCTGTGTCCAATAGTCATGGACCAAATGACTTCAGTTGTGCTTGACACATGACGATGAAAGGAGGATGTTTCCTGTTTCCTAATGCTGAAGCTCTGAGAAATCTATTTTATCGCCACAGTTTTTGGGCCAGTATTTTTATTTTAAGAAATTAATACTTTTACCATTAAATAAAAAGACAAAGTAAAGACGTTTATATTGTCATAAATTAATTATATTTTAAATAAATGCTGCTGTTCTGAACTGTCTATTCATCTAAATATCCTGAAAAAAGATGTACACTGGTTTCCATAAAAGTATCAAAGAGCACAACGGTTTTCGACAGTGATAATAAGAAATGTTTCTAGAGCAGCAAATCAGCACATTAGATTGATTTCTGAAGGATCATGTGACGCTGAAGTCACTGAAGTAATGGCTGTCTGTAGACTTATGACCGTTTTCCTTCCCCATCCATCAGACTTTCCAGGCAGCAGAAACTGCATTTATATCAAGTAAACACTGACCCGCTGACCAGACGACAACTTTTCTTAAAGTAAAAATAGTTAGTCGTGCAAGCCCTAGAAAGCAACACGAAATACCCAAGGTGAAGCTTACCTGTGAGTTTCCCATTGAGGTTGACTATCAGGGGATTGTTTTTCCAGTCAAATGTGGAAAGCAAATGAAGGAAGCGAAGGAAGCCCACCTGAGGAGAGCTGTGAAAAGGTGTGGGGTCACTATATGTATATATACAGACCATACAATGATGATTACATGAGTCAGACTGCCAAATTACCTTGGTGGAGTGAAGGGAGCAGGATGTAGGAAGAGTGAAGCCACCAGCAGATCAGCTGCTTCCTCTCGGATATCTTCCAACAGAAACTGAGATGCCAGCCAGCGTTTAGCCAGGCGGCACACCACACCAAAACACCCATACTGCTGCTGGAGCCTAGCACGTAACATGTCATACGTTTATCTAAACAAGCCCTTTGCCAAGGAAGACAAGGATGAGTGTGTTCTGCATGTTTGTGTGTATGTTGTACCCATGCAAGGTGCTGGTTAGAAAAGGTTTGTGCAGGGTCTCCAGCTCCAGCGCCTGGGCCTCAGCGTTGTCCCTGGAGATCAGCATTCCCTCGGGGGTCAGGCTTTCCCTCAGGATCTGCGGTTCTCTGTGATACGCCACCTGGATTCGGAAGACTAGACCATCCTGGACAGATGAAGGGGAAATTAATGTTGATTGTGCGAGGAACGTTATTTGGACAGCATATTACTAGAATAGTAAATGTGAAAAAGAAAAGAAGTATGAATAAATGCACGTTACCTTCCACACATCCAGGTAGCCAGGTGTGGCATGGCATCTGTAATTGTGTTGTTTGCACAGCAGTTCTCTCAAGCAGATGTGAAAGGCTGCTTTAACATGACGTATTGCCATGGGCTCACTGGGCCATTTCCCACTTCCCTCCATGTGAACAATGACTAGAGAAACAAGAGACAAATGGGAAAGATAACGGCATATTCAAATAAGTCATATCTGTGAAGCTGTGCTCAAAACAACAACAAAAACATTGACCCAAAATAAAAAATAAAAAAACCTGCAATTTTCATTTTGGGGTGGAGAAACGCTTTAAGACATTAAACAAACTTTCTACTTGTCTTTTAGTCTTCATATAACATCAGCTTGTCTGAAGTTTAGTGTTGGAAATGTAAAAGTAATTTGACTGTAGTTATTCATATCCTCACTTTAGCTTTTTGTAATTAGGTTTCAATATTAATAAAAGTTGTGTTCATTTGTGAAGATTTTGAGGGTGAAAAACTTTTGTACGAATTATAAACTTCTACTGGACAGAGTTTTTCGGCAATAATTCAAAAGTCAAAGTCAGACTCAAAAAAAAAAAAAAGAAAATAGTTTTTGTTGTTGTTGGGGGAATCAGGGTGTTGCTAACTTCTGCTAACATTTATTGACTCATGTTGTTCTAAACCTGTATGATTTCTGTGGAACACATAAGGAGAACTTTGGAAGTATATCTATATCATAGAATTATGAGAAACTTTGCCATTTTGATGTGTTGACAAGACAAAAGTCTGAAATCCATTACCTTTAATAGGGGCTATGTAGCAAGGGCAAGGTTTGTTCTCCTTTGGCACTAATCCAAGATGGTTCTTCTTTTTGTCAAAAAACGAATAGTCCAGCCTCACAGGAACTGGTGGGAAAACCTGCAGAGGACAAATGAGGGAAATTAAGACATATACGTGAATATATGACACAGCTGAATATAGCAGAGGCAGCGACTGACCTGTGTGTATCTTAAGGCCTGGTGGGCACCCTGCACTGACGTGATGGACAGTGGCAGATCCTTCAACTGCCAGAGCTTCCTGCTCAGATCATCGTAAGACTGAACCACCTCCAGACTCTCCTCCTCTCCGGTCGTGTGGTTCTGGGGGACAAAGACACATCATGAACATGTGCAGCTGATATCAAAACAGTTATTGTTTAATGAGTCCACATTCACTTCTATAAAGTACCTGTATGTCACATTCAATGAGATCATCAAGCTGTCCACCACCAACTGTGATGCATGATTTGGGGATATCTGCATGACTAAAATGAAAGAAAACAACAAATAAAACTTTTTTATGACAAAGTAATTAATGGAAAAATGTTCCAAGGAAATGGTAACAAAAAGAGACTACAATGTTCCAGAGTACTAACTTGAAATTAATATTCAGTTTAATTACAAGCTTTCATTTTGAGTTGATTACAATTTAATACGATTCTGACTCATTTGTGTATCTTCAGCATTGATCTCAGTGTTAAGTATTATTTACATACTATTTTGCAGGCTTTATGAAGGTATATTTAAGACTTTAAGAAAATTTAAGAAATTAAAGTGAAGGTAACAACGTTATGATCTCTAAATGTAAATATCTAGAAAGAACACCGTGTATTAGGAAGATGCGCCCAACCACTAGATTATGTTAATAACTTTTACTGTACCTTCTGATAATGCTGGAAAAAAGCGATGCTCTACCACAGTATCTGTGTTGTCTTGTTTTCCAGAGCAAATGTATAAAGTTTCTTATGAATGTTTAAATCTAAGTTTATGATTCACAAAAGGCCCAGAACAGGCTCAGAAAAATATACTTCATTTAAAGGGAAAACAAGTTATCATATACCCCTTTTTATTGACAGAAATTTAATTTATTTTAAGCATAAACTCACTTTAGTCAGGGTTTTTCCCCATTTGCATCTTAAGTAAATGCAACTAAATTTAAAAACATATTTGTATTGGAAAACAAAAATACAGAGGAAGATTAATTTTTGCCAATGCATGTAACATTTAATTTCATGACTTGAACTGAAGCCTTTCTGCTCTGATTTAAGACCTTTTTAAAGGACTTAAATTACGCAAGGGCAACCCATTTAACCAATTTAAGACCTACAGAAACCCACCCTTTTATTAATATTTTGAACTGAGCTTTTTCATTTTTATTTTGGTGTCAGTTTGAATTTGACGTATTTTTTCGTTTAGCAATTCTGTTACGCACTTTTTTCCCCACCTAAAATGCATATTTAATTTCTAAACATTAAAAACAGGGTCCACGGTAGGAAATTCAGTTGCTACTTAATAAATCGAATAACTAAAACAGCGAAAAAACTGTTTGCCAGACACTAAACTTGTGAATTACACCTTTACAGAGTGTATTCAAGTAAAGAAACAGCCAGAATAGAGACGTACAGCTCCAGCAGGTGAGTAATGATCTTCAGCACAATGAATCTCCTCTGAGAGATGGAGTTCCCTGACCACAGCACTGCCTCGGTGATGGCTCCATCCTGGAAGCGTCTCAACTGTGAGCGAGAGCCCCACAGCTGCCGGAACTCAGCTGCCTTCAAACACCAACAACACAGAGGGTTTTCAGACACCGCTACAGAACTGCAGGACACATAAACAACAGACAACTGTGCATATGTGGGCTAGTTTACCTTAGGGTTATCTGCTGGCGGTCCTCTCTCCAGAACAGAGAGAGCATGTTCAAGGTTCAGCAGCAGACCAATGCTCAGAGGCGGCTGGTCCTTGTGCTTGGGAGGTGCACTGCCCACGGACCACTGCAAAACCATTAACACAGATTATGACGACATATCCAGACTGTTTAGGAATGCGCTGATAGGTGAATCAGTCAGTCCTATGTAGTACAATTTGATCAACCAAAGGAGATGTTACTGGTAACATATCTACCTCAGGGTCTTGAGGGAGTGAGTGGACCAGAAGGTGGATCCTTTCTCCAAGCCCTCGCTGCAAGAGGGACAAAACGAAAGGAAGTGCAGTGAGGACATAGTTTCCGCTGTGGTCCATGAGCTCATTGAGGAGTAAAAGCTTTTTACAGGAGGTCTGCAGTTTGACCAGGTTAACCAGTCTGCCAAAGAGAGTGAGAAAGAGAGTTTGAGAATACATGAATACAAACACAAAAGAGCAGCAGGTCTGTGTTGACAGAAACTTACTTAAAGACATTATCATATGTTCGGAGCATGGACTTGGGTGTCATGAGCAGAGCCTGGAAGCCGTCTACTGTCGGATCATCCCAGAACGTCAGAGAGAGTGACGCCTCATGCTGGATCTGACAGACAAAATTCAGATTCTTCAGAAACATTCAGATTATGGCTGTCAAATCATTCAAATTTCCATGTCAATAAATCAATCAGACATATGAAAAGTATTATTTATACGCTATTACAGTATTTACTAACATTTTAATTATTGATTTAGAGCTTTTGCTTCAGCTAACCATTTTCATTTAGCCATACCCCTGCATTTTAAATAATTTTTTATATATTCTAATATTTATTTCATTTTCGATTTTTATTTCGCTCACCCGTTTGTAGGTAAAAACGGTCATGTCTGCAAGCAGATTGAGATGCCCAGAGGGATCCACAAATACCACAGAGTATGCTGCATGAAACTCCGGCAGTGAAGGCTGAAGCAGGAGAAAAGACAAAGAAAGGCATGGTGATGCAACAAAGACAAAACACACTAAAAACAGCAAATAATTGCTTGAGTCACTTCTGCTCACCGCTTTTGAGTCTGGGTTTTTAGCCAAGGTGATACCATTCTCAGTCAGATCTGTGGAAGCTGAAAATGCGAAAAGCAAAAAGCAGATATATTGATTAATACACATTAGTGCTGTCAAACAATTAATCGCATCCAAAATAAAAGTTTTTGTTTACACATACATACATACATATATATATATATACATATACACACACACATTTTTATTAAATATATGCAGGAATGTGTTTGTTTTTGTATATACATAATAAATATGAAAACCATTTTGTCCTCTCTTACCCAAGAAGTGCAGTGCATTCCTCAACAGCTGGTAGGGATTCATGGTTTTGCCCACTTTGTGTGTGGACAGAAGATATGCCATTAACATTGATGCAAGGAAGCCGCAGAAACAACCTGCACCCTGAAAGAAGCAACAGCAACAATTTATACAAAAAATAATAATAACTGAATAACTGTTGTTTGTTTCTTTTGTCTGACTGCTGAAAAAAAAAGGATCTTTAAAAAAGAAAAGTTTGCAAGAACAAGCAGTCTGGCTGTTGTTTAATATTTCTGTGGAAAATGATGTGTTTTAACCTGGTCCAGTTCTCGCTGTCTTAGCCACACTTTGAGGAGAGCCACTCCCTCTCCAAAAGCAGGACACTGTGCACTGACGGCCGACAGGAACTGAAGATGTGACAGCGGGAGGTGATCTCCAAGAACTGTGCTGTTATAATGAGGAGTTGGGGGCTCACTGCTCTCTGCATCATAAAAATTACAGAAATATCATCAGTTTTGTTTGCTACCTCAGACATGAAACTGAAACTGATCTCAGAAAATTCCTCATTACCTTCCTGTGTACTGGCAACACCGGTAAACCACTCAGTCCTGATGTTGTTCTTCTGAGGATGGAAGCGGCTAGGTTTGAGGAAGTCCGGTGGTGGAACTGCATGAATCCTTAACGTGACCTTACTGCTGGCATTACCTACAGTCCACACACACAAAGGTTACATGATCCCTTTAGTTTAAAACAAAGAGCAATATAATCACACTCCCGAGTAACACCATCAATCTCAGTTTTTTTTTACACAGGATTGCTTCAATTAGTGCATTCCACACAGCAAAAGAAAAGGGTGTGCTAAAAGCAATTAACTTTAAAACTAAAATAATTTGACCACAAACTACTGTTCCAACCATCTTACCTGGGGGTTTGAGAAGTAGGACTGGGCGAAGTCGGTTGCCATGTAGACAAGAGTAGTGCAGAGAACCCACACACTTTGCGAAAGAGAGATGCCGCGCCAGGCCGGCCAGATACAGCGCTCGCTTTCGAGAGTACCGCTGGTTAATGGCATCCATTGGGTGTAAAATAGACTTCAAAGAGAAAATATACACCAATATTGTAACAGAATGAACTAATGCACAATAGTTTAGACCGAAAGAGTAACAGACAGACAGACACATACATAGGCAGACATACAATAGATATAGAGAGATATATACTGACAGGTGGATGGATAAATAAACAGAAATATCCATGCATAGATGGTCAGAAAAACATATACAGACGGACAGACAGATGAATATAGACAGATACATACACAGACAGAGAGATAGACAGATATTTACAGCTAGACATCTCCATGTATGAATGGATGGTCAGACACAGACAGTTTGATGTAAAGATATAAGGACAGAGAGACAGACAGATGTATGGACATACAGAGTTATAGACAGACACACACATGAATATATGTTATAAATAAAAAATATATATATACACGCACACATTTCAACTGACAGGCAGAAATGTTGTTTTCAAGGTATAACTTACAGCTGGAATGGTAACAGCTAAGTCCACAGAGACTTTGGGTTTGATACACATGCCAAGCGGATAACTGCCCACCAGGTTGATTGACGCAGGAGGCTCCATGTGAAATTTGCCTTTTGCTGTCGATGGGACGAGGAGGAATGGGACTTCAACACCTGACAACCATGAAATATCATCCAACTAGAGAGGAGAAGAAAACTATTAAGAAAAATTATACTGCCAACTACCAAAGAGAGAATTAGTAGAAATCAGCACTTTTGCTGCCGCTAATGGAAATGCTGCACATATTGCTGACCTCCACAACTTCAGATTCAGGCACACACTGCAAGAAGTCTGTGATCTGATGCACAAAAGAGTCCACCAGCTTCTTCCTCTGCTCACTGAGGGCCACTTCTTTCAGCAGTTCCTCCATCTGAACATCATCCATATGAATCAGTGATAAGAAAGCCTAAAATATACACTGCTAAAGTATACACAGTTCATAGGCATGTCATGAAATGAGCAGCTCAGTGTTGATTTGACACGTTTAAACATGTTATATAACATACAAAGACAGTTAAATGTAAATAATTTCTGACCTGCATTTTCAATATGCTGCAGTGGAAGAGATTCTCTGCTTCTTTCAGCTGGTTGAGCTCTTCCACGGTTGGGGCTTTGTACAGCTCTTTTTTGGACAGCTTGACTGGCCGTAAGACCCCATCATCGGACACGGTGCCCTTCGCTTTTCGTTTGGAGTCCTTAAACTGTTTTACACTCTTTATCTCATCTTCTTCTTCATTCTGAGAGTCATCTAGTAACTCCATCTGTGTAAATATATCAACAAAAATAAATATTTGAATAATATTTTATGTAATTTAAGTTCATTTACAAAAATCTTGTATTTTGAAGATACAACTTTGCTAAGTAACGTGATCAGAAAACTGCGTTAAACCGCACGAACCTGATCTTCCGTTTCAGTTTCAGTCGTTTCCTTTCTCTTCTTCTTCATTTTGCCAGAAATTATAGTGAGCTTTTAGAAAGGTTTTATATTCAAATAATTCATTAATCTACAGTTTCTTCCAATTTACAGTTTCAACGCGTCTCTCACATGGGCAACACATGGGACACACTAACTATGGGCTGCATTGGTGAGCTCACCAATTGGTTCGTTTGCGAGCAACCCTTCAGGGATTGGCTGCTTACTTTGGTTCCGCCTCCAAACATAATCAAGTTTAGTAGAGATTACACAAGACGCCTATTTAGGAATATGCCCCCCCCCCCCCCCACACACACATTTCATATTATAAAAATAAATTGAATGTAAGAAACGGACACGATTAGATTTGTTTTATTATAGGGGAATAAAAACAATGCTTGTCGCTATGTACTGACGTCGCGTAATGACGTACGTCCATAGACAGTAAAAGAAATGGACACAGCGACCCCATTGGAACTCAATTGAGACAAATGAAGCCCAGTTTTAGCGTTTTTTAGCACTTCCGTTTCTGCCGCGCAGACTCAAACGAAGCTTGACGACGTCAGCAACCTGTCTGACAGATGTAAATCTTCTAGTAGCTGTGCATGCAAACTGTCATCGTTAATCTTGCAGAGACGGTGAGCTTGAGCGGGGAGTTCTTTGGCGTGAGTGAACAGGAGTAAGTATTCTGATTAATTATTTTGTATAGTATTTTAAAATGTAACGCCAGTACGCCATATTAAGTTAATTGCCTGCGAGCTTCTGCTCCTGTCTGTACGGTAATGCGACAGAGAGCCGAGTGCTTATGACGCAATCGTTAGCCTATTTTTTACAAAAACTGTTTATACGGGGCCATAATGTAACATAAAAGGTAATGGAGCCCTTTATACATTGTCGTGTATCTTTAGAAATAAATAATGGACAAACGGAGTCTTTAAACGCCTCAGATGTAAAGTTATTCGCTGTCAAAGTGACGCCAAAATGAATGGGAGTCAATGGGAATGCTAACGCAAGTGAAGTTCTGCTAAAAGATGGCAGCCCCCACCCGACTTCAACTTCCGGTCGAGTTCCTTGCCCCTTGCGTACGTCAAGTCTATATCACTTCCACACATTTTTTGCCTCTAGCTTAATGGAATCTAACCATTTCTTACATTAAGAAAGCATTTCTTACATGAACATTATACAAATACAAAATTTTCCTTTATAATAAGTGTGTTTATATGAATGTTTAGTTATTTAGTTATTTTCTTATTGCACGCTTTAAATAATAATTATGTCTAATGACAGCAAGTTATCAGGCAACATAACATACCTAATGTAAATATACTTTGCTGCTGCTTTTATATATATTTTTGTCAAATTATTTGATTAAGGAAATGTCCAGTAAAGAAGTGAAAGATGAACTAAAAAGTGCCATTAAAAATAAAGTTTAAAGAAGCTTTGAAACATTTTAAGTTAAGTGTTTATTTCCAGCTGTCAGCATACAGTCAATTTTATCTCTATAGACATATAGATAGCTTCCATCTCATCTTTTCTGCTGATTGACTGTATTTGCATGGTTATGTAAGTTAAACATTGGTTTCTCAATTTAATTTTTTTTTTTTTTTTTTTTTTTTGGCACCCAGGCTGTTCTCAAACCTGACCAGAATAACCGGTGTTTATTGGAGTGGCAGCTACAGAGCTGCAGCAGCCGGATCAGGCTCAAAGCACCTACAGAAAGGCCTCTGAACTAGAGCCAGAGCAACTGATTGCATGGCAGGTCAGTCATGGTCTATAGTGAATAGTCCAAATGTAGTGTTTATCTAGGGACACAGTTAGTTAACTAATCAAGCTAAATTTTATTGCTCTTTTTTTTTTTTGAGATACTGAATTTGTCATTTGTAATTAAGTCGTAACCATCAGAATTAAAAAAAAAAAAACTCTTTAAATTTTTCAGTTTGTGTGCAATAAATCTAGAATATAAGAAAGTTTGCTTTAAAATTATTATTAATATTAATATTTAATTTAATAACTTAATATTATTACAATAAAAATAAAGACCTTTTCCATGATATTCTATTTTTTTTTAGATGCACCTGTAACTTCACTGACTTTTATCTATACAAAATAATTTACACATATTATTTTTTAAAGCAGCCATCAGGCTTTATATCTTCATATGTGTGAAATGTTTGCTACTCTACCCAAAGCTGGCCAGAGCGTGGAGCAGGGAATTCCAGGTGAGGGAGCATTTGAAAGAACTTTGCAATTGATGATAGATGTGCCCCGTGAAGCCCACAGGAGCCTTTCACAGGACTACATTAAATGTCTTTCCAAGGTTGGCAAGCTGTATATACCACGATTATTGTAATATTCAAAATAATAATGTCCGGACCAAAGCAAATGTTTCATTTATGTATTCTGCAGCTTCCTCATGAGGTGTGGCCAAGCTAAAGGAAGTTTGTGATGCCACTATCCAACACACTCCTGCCCTCTAGAGGCCCTCAGTGAGCACTACATCAGAACTGGTCAGTTTAGGTCAAATTAAGTCAATGGAGAAAAAAAAATACACATAACCTTTTATTTTTTAAATTAATTGAAATAGAAAACAACTGTTTTTATTTGTAATAATATTTGTAATAATATTTCATAATATTATAGTTTTTACTGTATATTGAAATCAAATACATTGTCTTTAACGAGACTAAAATCAGAAACATCATACTCCAAACTTTTGAACAATTAAGTACAAAAATAATCAACCCAGTATTTCTAAATAAACCCCATTCTCAGATAATTGATCTCGTCTCTGATCTTGGTAGGTGACTGCAGTGAGGAAGCTGTCCACTGTTTCTTCCGTCTCTAGGGACTGGATCCAAACAACTCACATGCTTACTTTGGTCTTGGTATTAAAGCTTGTCAGGATAAAAAAATTTGAGGATGCCATCAAAAGTATTAGTCTAGGTGAGTTTATAAATACCATAAAGAATTCACAGATGTTTCGAGATTTGCTCCAGTATGGATGGAGTTTTTCAAGCTTCTTGATAAAAAGGTTCCGACCAGAGGTCAAGTATATATGCAGAGTATCAAATTATAAATATAATGCATTTCGTGATTCATTTTGATAACTAAAAACATGTTTTAATAACTCTTTGATTTTTGTTCATGTCCAGCTATACATCATTAATTAGACTCCTAGCAGTTCCTAAACTATACTGTACAATGTAAGTTACAAAGAATATGTTTAACACTTTTGTTGTGTTTTTCGTGCAGGATTGAAGCGTATGCGCTCTTACATCATTGGCTGGTACTGTATAATGTTGTTCTGGCTCAACTAAAAATGCATAAACACTCTGACAGTGCCACAGCTTCCAGCCAAGCTATTGCATGATAAAAATAACTACACAGCTATCTAAAACACAGCTAACATGACATCTACTCAGTCAGCTGCACCAACAGGACAGAAAAGGGCTGTTCTCAGATATATTCTGTTTTGTGTTCAGGGCTGAAGTCGAGTGTGGGGAACGCTTATGATTGTACTCATACACTGCAGAGGTTGAATCTAGAGTCTCTGGTGAGGACAGGAAGAGACCAGGATGCTGATGAAGCTCTGCAGATCCTTACACAGGTATCGTTTTAAATCTGACAGAGTTTTTTGAAAGATGCATTTGATAAAAAAGTACAGTCAAACGGTATTATTGTGAAATATTATTAGAATGTCAAATAGATCTTTTCTCTTTTAATATTTTATTTTATTCCTGTGGTGGTAAAGCAGAATTTTCAGCAGATATTACTCCAGTCTTCAGTGTCACATGATAAATCAGTTTAATAGGCAGATTTGGAACTAAATAAACATTATGAATAATTATAAACATTTAACATGTTGAAAGAAGTTTGCAGCTTAATTTTTTTTCTTTGATGAACAGAAAGTTCACAAGAGCAACATTTACAATTCACAGAGCAGCATTTTTACACTTTAATACATCCTTGTTGAATAAAAGGTTTAATTTTTGAAAAAAAAAATAGAAATTAATATTAATAATTGTTTGATAATCTGTTTGATTTTCATAATTTTCATAATGCATCCTTTTAGATTTCAGATGCCAAAAATGACCAATTGATTTGAGTTTTGAAAGGAAGAGCTCACTTGCAAAAAGGCCAAACTGAGGAAGCATTTCAGGTGAATCATTTTCTTTTAACAGGAAAGGAATCACTGGAATTTAATCTTAAAATAACATGATAGATTAAAGGATAATAGATGTTTAAAAAAAAGCTATGTAGACCAAAAATGATCTTTACAGGTTTGATCTGAGCTGCTGAGCTCTCACTCAGGATCTGTGGAGGGTCTAAGATCACGCTGAAGGGGCTGGTGCATGTTGTGAAAAAACAGCACAAACAAGCTGAAGAAAACACACACACACACACACGCAGTATAAAAACCTGAAATAGATTTAAACACTAAACGCTGATCATGTCTTCTCTTTGTCTCACAGCTTTCTAAAGGCTTTATCTGCTAGCCCGGATAATGGGGAATTGTTCTTCCTGCTGGCCTGCCTGTTCAGCAGGGGCGCCCACGGCCACCCCTGTATAAACTCTGGCCACCCCTGTGGCCACCCCTAGGATGATTTGCAGTGGGTACTATTAATTTAAATGCAGAATGTAAATTCACAATAGTTTAAGAAGTGAAAAAAAGTGCAGCACCTGCAGCAGCCACAGTTTTGAGTCTCTGAGCAACATTAAAGTGCTTCGTTCCTGAATGAATCAACCATTTAAATGATTCGGTTCAATCGCAATGACTCACTTATTAACAGTGATTGCATTTGCTTGGTAAAAGCCCAAATGCAAGTATTTGACCTAAAAGATGGTGCACACTTTTAGAAACAATGGTGTAAAGGTAAAAATAAAATTTAAAAAATTAGGTGTCAGCACAATTAAAAATAAGATATCAGCACAATAACACTCAGCAAAATAGTCTAATTATCGTTATCGATAAAATCCTAGAACTCACAGAGATATAACTTTTTGTCTATATTGCAAACCCTTATTTTTTTTCCCTTTATTTTAATGTGCCACCCCAAAATTTACTGTGGCCTCATTTGGCCACCCCTGTTAAAATTTTCTGGGGGCGCCACTGCTGTTCAGGAACATGGGAGAGGAAATGGGAAGGGATCGCAGTAAAGCCCATACACATTTACTCAAGGTAAGGCCAGCAGTATCAGACCGTATGCTCTTTGTCCTTGCATATAGACTCCAGAGTCTTTTCTTATTATAAATAAGTAATGACTTGTTTTTGTTATTTTAAGGCTGCTAAACTGGACCCGTATCTCGGTTCAGCGTTTTAGTTTTCTGGGTCATTACTATAGTGAGTTAGAAAAAGATCAGGGCAGAGCCAGAGGCTGCTATAAGAGAGTGTTTGAGGAATGGATGTGGAATGGATCCACTTGATCAGGGCCATACACTGGATCAGAGACAGCTCCTCACTCTATGAGAAAGGTAAGAGTTGAACCATATTCAACTAAATGGAGAAAAGAAGACTGGGACTTACAATTAACTGTGGTGTGGTGTGCCCTTGGCCTGAACTACTGCCACCAATCCAGACTGATCAGCTGCCTCAATCCTGAAGAGGATCAGCAGCCTCTGTTGGAGAAAGCCATACATGTACATTACCTGACCTGGGATCAGTCATTTGTAACGCTTTCATGAAGATGTGTTAACAGGGTGGTTTGGTTTAGCTCTGTTCCGACAGTGTGTGAAGAATGCGATCATGCTCGAATGACTGGAATGCCCTCGGGGTGGTCTCCATGGCAAAGGGTAGATAAAATTACACATTTGATGTGAATAATCCCATTAGTCTGGATTATATTACTGTGTTGTGATGGTCTATTCTTGTGTTAATTGTATATTCTGCTTTTATATTTTAGGAGTAGAAAACTTTTCTTTTGCACAATACTGCTTTATCAAATCATCAAATGTAAGTTATGCAAGAAAAATAAACTCTTTCTTCACTTTTTAAACCTTTGCATTGATACAACTAATGTATCTCTTGGTTATTTTTCAGAATGTGGTTGCATGGACCAACATTTGGAAATATAGAGGTAAAATTATTTTTGACAAGTAATTAGCTTGACATGATTTAGAGAACCATGCTGATAGTCCTTTTTCTAAATTTTTAGCTATCGCATGAAGCTTTTAAGATTGTCCAGTCTCTAGAACCCCTGTATGTGAACTGCTGGATCAGATAGGTAGAGTTTGGTTCAGACCGATAGTTCATATAACATCCACTGCCCTTTTTTATTTCCAGTTTGACACACAGAACATCAAACTTCTTTCTCATTACACAGGCCCAGATTGCAGAGTAAGATGGCAGTTATGACACCATGGATCTTTTCAGACATACCACAGAACAGATTACTCATGTATGTCTAATCATTTCTGAAATATACACAGTTATTCAAAAGTTTGAGGTCTGTACATTTTTATGCTCACCAATGCTGAATTTATTTGTTAAAAGCATTGATATTAAAATAATTACAATATTACTGTAATATTCGGTTTAAATTAGCTGTTTTCTATTTGCATATATTTTTAAATGTCATTAATTCCTGTGATGGCAAAGCTGTATTATCAGGAGCATGTACTCATCTAAATTTATGAACAGTTCTGTAGTTGCTTCTTTATGTTCAGATTATTGATCATTGTTCTGCTTGGAGTTACATGTTTATTTGATGTTAGACCGAGGGAGTGAAGGGTTATGCATATTGGGATTGCTCCACACTGCTGGACAGGAGCAACAGAGACTCCGAGATCTACTTCTACAACAAAGTCCAGATGAGCGCTGTCTCTGCTGCCCAGGAGGCTCGGAGCAAGCTAGGGGGACAAACACAACATACTGTTTTAAGATATTGCAAGGGTATTAATGGGTCTGTCATTTATTGTCTGATCTCATAGCAATTTTGTTGAAGAAATAAAAAAATACAATATTGTATTATATAGTAAGTTTATTTTTGTCTCACTCAAAAAAACAAAAAAAACAAATCTAATACATAATCTATATCAGTTACCATTATGAAGTATGTAAATACATGAATATGGCACTATATGCATGTTTTATAGGCCAGGGTAAAATTATATTTAGCCTGAAAGCAGTTAAAGACCCTTATATATTGAAGGATTTTACCAAGAGTGCAGGTGGAATGAAAATGTTTTTCATCTTTCATCATTATTCCCTTCTGAAAAATAAGGGAATTATATTACGGTCTTTATATTATTAAATGAGTCCTTTCATACATCAAAGGACACAAATTGATCAAAAGTGTACTTCCTGTTCGTGAAAGAATCCTGAAAAATGTAGCACAGTTTAAAAAAATGAAGCAGCAAAACTGTTTTCAATATTGACAATGATAATAAATGTTTCTTGAGCAGCTAATCAGCCATACTAAAATGATTTGGAATGACTTTTGAGCTTTGGCATCACAGGATTAAATGACATTTTAAGATATATGCAAATAGAAAACAATAATTTTAAGTTGTAATAGTATTCCACAATATTACTGTTTTACTGTATTTTTGAACAAATAAATGCAGCTTTAGTGAGCATAAGAGACTTATTTAAAAAATATTACAAATCTTACAGACACCAACATTTATTATATTATATTATATTATATTATTGCCAGACTGAGATCAAAATAGACCTTAAGTTGTTGCTCATCAACTGAAGCCTGGACTCTTGACTAATTGAATATTTGTTCAGACCCATTATGTCTTGTTGAGTAGGGAATTGAGGACCTTAATTAAATTAAATGCTTCTCTTTATTTGTCCAATAGCAAATGCCCTTTCAATGTCCTCCTTTAATCTAGATCCTACAAAGGTTTAAAAAACACTTAAAAGCTAATAAAGGGAAAAGCTTTAATCTAATTGACCTCAGCTATGAATCATTGCATTTGGTTAATTAACCCAAATGTCAAATAAGGTGCCACAACACCCCAGAATAACAAGAGCTCTTCTTTTTCTGCTGTGAGACATTTATTATCATAAAAAATGTGTTTGACATCTGCTGTGTTGTGGGAACCCAGGAAATCCTTCTCTCTGGCCTCTTCTCTCCAGACTGGTCCCACAGTACTGCCCCAACTAAAAAAGCCAGTCTAAGTATTCTCACATCGGCTTTTGCACATATATTAGGAGAAAAGGATTAGTTCACCTGTTATAAAAGTATTGACCGTAAGTGTTCTTTTTTTTTTTTATCAGGGAGGTGCTGTGGCTGGCAGTGTGGGGTGTCATGCCAGCTTGACACTTGGAAAGGTAATTTAACATTTGTGGATGGATGAACTCCAGTGGCTCTCTGTGTCCATTAAAGAGTTCAACTCTTTTTATCTGTAGAGGGCGTTGCTGTGCAGTGGAGTGACTCAGCTGGCCTCAGGCCGGCACTCTGGTGAGGACACAATCCAGAGAGCTGTGCTGCTGTGCCCAGGTAAACTGAGTTACAATCAGACACTCTGGATCAGTTCTGAAGTTAGCTGCTCTTACTGCTAAATTTTAACTTTAAGATTTAGTAACTGTTAAGATTTGAAAGAGTCAAAAACAGAATAGCAGTCTATGGGAACAAGACTAGACCCTTGACCAAAATCTCTTTCAAGGAAGTCAGTTCTCTTAGTGAAATGACATAATAATGACTTTAAAGTGTGGGACCCTTGTAATATACAAACCAGAATTTATGCCAGAGTTGTAATGAGCTTTGGCTTCTTGTTAAGGAAGGTTATTAAAGCTGTTTGGACAGAACACAGTCTTCTATAACCCTAAATGATGTAAATATTCAATTTGGATAGTAAGAAACTTTCATTAAACGTGTCAGCGGGAGTATGTGCCAAGTTTAATGCAGAGAGGCCTATGTGAAAAGTTTGAGATGAGAGAGAGATGTCTACAGCCTAAGACGGATGGCAGTGATTGATTGATTTGTCCTCTGTCTTTCTCTCTGTATCACAAATGCAGACGATCCTGCTGGGTGGGCGGAGCTAATGGCTGCCTGTCACACAGAGAACACTGCATGCTCGAAGGCTCCGCCCCTCGCAGAGAAGGTCTGGAGAGGGCACACATGACTCTGGTGTCTGAAAAAGGTCAGTGAGACTTGAGAATGTCATGTCAGTGTATTTGTATATATGCTGATGGGGGCATAGCTATAAAACCTTGTGTGCTGTGTGTACGGTTTACTCTCAGTGAAGGGCCTGCAGGCCGTGACTGGACTCAAACAGGAGGCCAATATGACCAGGCAGAGACTCTCTGCTCCCAGGTACATGTACAAACACACACACACACATGGTTAGACAAACACACACACACAAACACACATGCTTTCTCTTTCTATGTCACGATGTCCCCTATTGATGCTTTTCTCTTGTGTGAATCGGGCACAGGTGCAGACACAGATAGGCTGACCTGTTCATGGGTTTCAAAGCAGAACCGTGTGCCCGTTTCATGCACTGACATGGCACCATCTGTCTAATATCCATATATTGTGGCTGTCTATCTGCTTATAATGCTTGAGCTGTTCCCCTTAGGGGTGCACAATAAATATCGGCTGATAATTAATTCAATCAGAGTTGTTGTTAACTGACAAGCTGCACAGCTTGTCAGTTAACAACGGCTCTGTGTAGTAACAGCTCTATGTGAAATCACGCATCCGATGGAATTTACCACTGATTAGAGAGCCGGCTTTACTGACGAGATGCGCATTAATTATTGGCCGATATTTATTGTGCACCCCTAGTATTTGTAGAACAGGACTGTCCAGTTTTGCTCCTGAAGGGCCAATGTCCTGGGTAATGAAAATCCATGATACTGTACTTAAAATCGAAATGAAAAATAGTACATGTAAACTAAATTATTTAAACTAAATCGGCAGATCTTGTAATGCTCGTGAGAGATGACTGTTACTATGTGCTTCTCACAGCAAATGGCTGCTGTCTGCTCTTCTCATTTGCATAAATTGGAGCGTTTCCCAACAGTAAGATGCTCTTGGTCGCTCTAAACAGGTTTTTAAATTCACTGTCAGTCCCATAGCTCCAGTACAAAAGAGTTGAAGCTCTGCTCCACTCACTAGTTACCAGTGGACATACTGCAAAACTTGAAATAGAGGTCTCAGACTAAGGAAACCCTGAATATGTGCAGTGTCGAGGGCCTCCAGGAACATGGTTGAAAACCACTGATCAAAATTAACTGGTTTTATACAACTCAAAATGCTATTTTGTATTTTTTTATGTCAAAATGCTATTGTTTTTTATTCAGAGATATCATATTATATCTCTGAGCTCCATCTATAATGGTATCAAGATCTTTACATCAAACAACATCATAATTTAGAAGTAATAGGCTATTTTCTGTTCTCTTTTTTAGCTCCTCTTATCTGAATGCTCTGTTTGAATAGGTGTGGTGGATCGTAGACTCTGAAGTAAACAGCCACTGCTGTGATTGGCTTAAAAGTTGTGTATGTTTGACCGTCTATGCGACACTGCTGTGATTTAGGTTGATCCACATAAATACTCATACCAAATCCAATAGTTATCATGTAATAAAGACAGTTACTCACACATTTCTATCGGATCCAATATAGTCAGCACAGCATCATCTTTTAGTTGCAATCTTTCTGATAATCATGTAGCAAATTGTGCTTTGTTTTGTAAACAAATCCGAAATAAAGTGAACAAAGGACTGAGTTCTTACTGACACGTTCTGGAACTTCACTAAAATAAAGTTCATCCACTTTTTCCTAACTTTGTGAATCTTGTGATCAGAAGAAATGCTTCACAAAGAAAGTTTTTTTCCCCCAGAGACTGCACAGCATCTTTTTGTCTTCTGAGCCATCTTTTATTGCTAGGTTTCTGCTCATTCACCTCTCTCATAAACAATACATGCAGAAATCGGTGGGCAGGGCTAAACAAGCAGTGATGTAGAAGCAGTTGATTCTTCGTTGATCTTCTGCAGAGGCAGTGTTCAGCCACACTATAACATTATCGTCATACACTCCATATAGTCATTTAGGCAGACTGGCTTCAATATAAACTGTTTTTAGACTAACAAGAAAGTTTTGAGTTCTGAAACTTGCAGGATGTTTTTAAAGTATAGTGACCTCTTAAATGTCAAAATATCAATAGAATTTTGGTCGCTTAGTTCATGACAGCTTTAAGCTAACAGTTACCATTTTAGTTTTTACCGTTTGCAGTGTTGCAATTCTAGAAAGTCTCCTGACAAAAAAAAATATACATTAAGTCACAAGTCTTTTAGAGGTATAGAATGTTTAAGTTGTTTAAAATTATATACACTCACATGAATCTAGTCATATCAGTGGCTTTGAAAAAGCTCTTTTATTTACCCACCTTCCCCCACTCCTGGTGGCCACCATGTTGAGATTGTTTAATCACACAAATAATAGTTATATCAGACAAGCTTAACTCAAATTCTGATATTTTCCTTAAAACATCAACATATGTGGCACACCAGTCAATCTGTGGTAATGATAAGATATTAAAGCTGATAAGAAGCATACTAGCTAGGAAGTAAAACCTAAACATGTAATTACTTCATGCCCATTTAACTGTTTGTATACATTCCTCTTCCTCCCTCAGGCTCCGAGTGTATCTCCAGAGCATCCTGTGGTGTTCCTGAGGTTAAGGCCGGTTCGGTGTGAGTGCCTCCTGTTGTCTGACACTGGTAACTGTGTTCCTCCTGCAGTGCTGGATCAGCTCAGCGCTGCTGTCATGGCCAACCACACGTCTGTGTCCACCTGGCATGTATGTACATTCAGCATCTCACCAAAGAGAGCTTGGTGTCAGATTGATTTCTTAGTAAATAAAGACTTGCTGTCTCTTTGTGGTTGGCAGGAGTGTACTGTTCTCAGGGTCTGCTGGCTCAGGCCTCTGTGGCATATAGACAAAGTCTTCAGCTGACTTCAGCTCGGTGACCACATTGGAAAGATGAGCAGTCTGCTCCGACTAGCCCTGCTGGCACTGATGCCGTGTTTGGTAAATACCAGATTAATCTTGTACAGGGAAGTTGGGAGAAATGGGCACAGATTTCTCAGACACTTCTAATATACAGTGTGGCCTGAATGACTAAATAATTTTTTTGTATTTTAACACAGAAGTAAACAGACAGATTTTGAAAAAAAAATAAAAAAAATCCTATTGAATATAAATTGGTGATATATGTGTGTGTGAATATCCATGTTATTATGTTTAAATGTAAAATACAAAGTCTTAGATTTTAGATTCAGCTGCTTCCATTTTGTCACCTTCAAGCAGTAACTAGTTTACCTGAATATGAATGATTGAAGAATAATGCAGAATAGTTAAAGTAACACTACTTTCTTTGTGAAAATAGGTTTCTTTTGTTTGCTGTGCTTTCTTCTAATAGTTTTTCTGTAGACGGAGTACCTCTAGACAGCTGTCAAACCTTGCAAATCCCAGGTCTTTACATTAGTTCAGAGGATGTGCAGCGGGATTTCAAACAAAGCTATGCCAGCCGCAGTCTGAATACTGTCCTAACTCTCTGTTAGACGGAGAGGAACGGTTTACTCAGGGTAGATTTAGCTCATAATAACTCATGAGATCAGTGTGTGATAATCCTTCATAAAACACTGACTGGATGGATGAACAGCTATGAAAAGCTGATCAAACAGGAATGTTCTGTAATATGGCAGACAATCATGCGACAAACCTGATGAAAGAAAGGAGTCCTATTGTAGTGCTGTTGACAGTGTAATAGTGGAAAGTTAAACACAAGCTTATCAGACCACTCTCTGCTCTTTCCATGTGTTTGGTTAATTTAACTTTTCATTACAATTCCATGGAATGCCATTTAAAAGTTAAGTACAGTAAGATGGTGCTTTGAAAGAAATTAATAGTTTTATTCAGCAAGGTTGCATTAAATAAAAAAAAAGAGACAGTAAAGACAATTTAAAAGACATGTTACAATAATAATTAATAATAATTCCTTACATTTAATACATAGCGCTTTTCTAGGGACTCAAAGCGCTTTACATAGTCAGGGGGTATCTCCTCATCCACCACCAGTGTGCAGCATCCACCTGGATGATGCGACGGCAGCCATAGTGCGCCAGAACGCCCACCACACACCAGCTTACTGGTGGAGAGGAGACAGATTGATGAATCCAATCAGCAGATATGGGGATTGTTAGGAAGCAATGATGGTCAGAGGCCAATGGGCGAATTTAGCCAGGATGCCGGGGATTTTTAATGACCACAGAGAGTCAGGACCTCGGTTTAACGTCTCATCCGAAGGAATATTTCAAATATTTCTATTTCAAATAAATGCTGTTATTTTGAACTTTCTATTCATCAAAGAACTCTGAAAAAATAAATGAATCACAAGTTTTCAACATGAATAGTAAAAAGATATTGGAGAAATGGCTGCTGAAAAGGCAATCAAACAGTTTATTTATCCATTTATATTTATTGTGTACAATTTCTAAATACTTTTTTTTTACTACATTTGTAATAAATTTGGATACATCTGCTATTTTTCTTGAATTTTTCCTTGTTACATTTTGAAATGGTTTGTCTGTAAGTGTCTATACAGTATGCCTGCTAATAAAAATGGAAATGATTATTTTCCTTATTATCACCTTCAGGCACCTTTCCCCTGTTTTCGCTGCTTCCTCTTCCTCCCACCCTTTTCATTTAGTCCATCCTCCGTCCCTCCATCCACTGTCAGCATATTGCCTTAATTTTAGCTGACTGCAGCTTTGCCTGCCAAATTGAATTAAGCACTTTGTGGCTAGCTTTTCATTACTTTTAATTAAAGCGTGTCAGTCTTCAGTGTATCCAGACGCCGGTCATATATTAGTCTGAACTTTGCCAGCTAATATAAATCTCAAATCCTGAAATCCTTGTTTTAGAAGGGTTTTTTAATTACTCAATCCATTGCTTAAACTTTACAGACCATTCTACAATACAAGGAAACACTGTGTAAAGATCGTCTGATTGTACGTCTGCCAACAGGCTGGTGTCTGTCTCTGAATGGAAGGATCTGGTGTTGGAGGCCAGCATTGAAGTCTTAAAGATGTGCAGCTCACCAGTAGCTCTGCTCTTGCAAGCTTTACTGCAGTTCTCTATGAAGATGGGTGCCAGGTACGGCCATTTCACAAAGCTACTTTTTTTGCCACTCTCTTGCTGCATATGAGAGGATTTTTGCATATAGCTTTAGTAGGGTTTTGTGTTCACATTTGTTTACACCCATACATTGTCAACTTGTCAGATCAGTCCGACCTGTTCCATTAATCTATTTAAATATGAAATAGATCACCTTTATTCATGATATCAGAGGTTAAACTGGGTCAGGATCAGATTGATAATGGTTTGTTCTTCTACAGGGAAACCCGACGCCTGTTGGAGAAAATAGTTTATGCTTCAGCCTCAGGCGGCTCTGAAACTATAGCGTCAGTGGCGCGGTACCTCCTGCGCCACCTGCACGCCAAAGATGACCTGGAGCTGATAGATGTGAGCAATTGCATTCACTCGCTCTACTTGAAAACAAATGAGCAACTCAGGCTTGTGTTGCCCTTATCAGATTTGATTCCAATGTAATAAAGTGTACTGAAAGTTCAGTTTCAGCTCCCTACTATATAAAGATTAATACCTATAGTAATTATTTTTTAGTGCTGTTAAATGATTCATCGCCATTAATTGCATCCAAAATAAGTTTTTGTTCACATAATATACGTGTGTACTGTGTATATATTTAAATATATAAACATTTAATATATAAACATGACACACACACACACATATATATATATATATATATAATAATTATATACATGCATGTGTGTATTTATATATACATAATATAAGTAACCTTCTTCGCATCGTGTCCGCATTGTCACACCTGGACTCATTTAATGTGTTTTTGCCCGTGACCCAGTTTCTGTCTTTCCGTGTTTTGGTTTGATTAGTTCCCAGGTGTGTCTATTCTCTTCCTCATGTGTGTTAATTTAGTGATTCCATCCACCTGTGTTTCCCCATTTTCCTGTTTCCCCGCTGGTTCCGTCCAGCCCTGATTCCCCTGTATACCCTCTCAGTCTCACACTCCTACCTCCTCCAGTCATTTCCTCTGCTCCATTTCCGCTGGTTCCGCCCAGCCCTGAGTTTTCTGTTTCTCCGCTGGTTCCGCCCAGCCCTGAGTTTTCTGTTTCTCCGCTGGTTCCGCCCAGCCCTGAGTTTTCTGTTTCTCCGCTGGTTCCGCCCAGCCCTGAGTTTTCTGTTTCTCCGCTGGTTCCGCCCAGCCCTGAGTTTCCTGTGTCTCCGCTGGTTCCGCCCAGCCCTGAGTTTCCTGTTTCTCCGCTGGTTCCGCCCAGCCCTGAGTTTCCTGTGTCTCCGCTGGTTCCGCCCAGCTCTGAATCTTCTGTGTCTCCGCTGGTTCCGCCCAGCTCTGAATCTTCTGTGTCTCCGCTGGTTCCGCCCAGCTCTGAATTTTCTGTGTCTCCGCTGGTTCCGCCCAGCCATGATTTTTCTGTTTCACCACTGGTTCCGCCCAGCCCTGAATCTTCTGTGTCTCCTGTATTCCCTCCCAGCCTCCCTCTCCCGCCTCCTCCCAAACCTGCTGGTCCCTCTACTCCTCTTTCGCTGGTTCCGTCCAGTCCTGATCCTCCTGTCCTTCCTCCCATCCTTCCTCTCTGTCCTCCTCCTAGACCAGCCAGTTCCTCGCCATCCCTGCTGGTGCCAGTCAGTCCCGCAGCTCACCCTCAGTCCGCGCCATCGGGGCGCGATGGTACGCCGCTGGACTGCCAGTCTCCAGCTCCGCCTTGGTGCGTTAAGGCCCTGTCTCCGCCTCCAGCCTCCGAGCCCTGGACTCCTCCTCGGTCCTTCGACCCAGCGGCTCCGCCTTGGCTCTTAGCTCCCTCGTCTCCACCGTGGCCTGTCATCCCACCTGCTCCACCGGGCTCCCTCGTCCCTCCGGCTCCACCTTGGTCAGTCGTCGACCATCCGCCGCCTCGGGACTCCACTCCTCTGGTTCCACCTCGTCACTCCATCCCTCCGGCTCTGTCAGGCTCCTCCTTCCCTCCGGTTCCACCTCCATCCTCGGTCACTCCGGCTCCACAGCGGTCTGCCAGGACCCCGCCTCCACCTTGGTCGCCTGAGCCTTCAGCTCCACCTAGGCCCTCCGGATCCTCGTCGTCACCCTGGCTCTGCGGCTGTGCTGCTCCATCTTGGGCTCCTCACCCACCGGTGCAGTCTCCGCCTGTCGGCCCCCTGGTGTCGTCGACCCTTCCTTCACCATGGCTCCTCCCGCCGTCGACTCCACCTTGGATCTCCGTCCTGGCTGGTCTCTGGTGGACCATCTGGCTCCTCCTGCTCCTGTCTCCTCCCTGGCTCCTCCCTCCGTCGTCTCCTCCCTGGCTCCTTCCTCCGTGGTCCCTGTCTGCTGGCCCCCTCCTGGGAGTCCGTCCTCCACCGGAACCTCCTCCCAAGTTCCCACCCACGCCTCCCTCGGTTGTTTCTACGGTGCGAGGACGCACCTACCGGGAGGGGGGGGAACTGTCACACCTGGACTCATTTAATGTGTTTTTGCCCGTGACCCAGTTTCTGTCTTTCCGTGTTTTGGTTTGATTAGTTCCCAGGTGTGTCTATTCTCTTCCTCATGTGTGTTAATTTAGTGATTCCATCCACCTGTGTTTCCCCATTATCCGCTGTACATAAGCCTTGTCCTTTCAGTTCTGTTTTGTCGGGTCTCTTCATTTGCTACTAACGTGTGCCTACCTCTGTGCTCCATGTTGGATATCTCCTGTGTTGGATATAATAAAAGCCTTATTTTGTTTATCCTCGGCTCCGTGTTCCTTCAGGCAGCGAAAACCGTGACACGCATCAGGTGTGCATTATTTTTCTAATAATTCAACGGCCCGTTATCAATTATTCCGCTTATACTACGGTTACCATACCTCAAGACATCGATCCGATTATATATTTAAAGAGGTTCGTCTGGTTTTTGAACTTAAATCACTATTGTGAGTAGGATTATTTCTTTCACATCTCATCCAGTGCCTCTTTTGCTGGTCCCAAAACATCATTTTAAAGCTGGTAATGGAAGCTTGATCGGTTGATAGCATTCTAATGCAGTTATTAATGAAGATATTAGGCTACTTCTGTGCCTCTCCGTTATCCGTAACCGTTATAACAGTTAACCATGCAAAGTGATATGGAACTGTAATGTGGTCAAGAGAGCTGACTGGAACTATGTCCGCTGTGCTATCCCAGAAAATAATTGCACACCTCAGAATGTTCATCAGCCAATCAGATTCAAGCATTCAACGGACCCATAGTATAAATATACATAGTACACACAATATTTTTTTTTTATTTTGGATGAGATTAATTGTGATTGACTGCACTCATTATAAATGTACTTTTTTTTCAAATTGCTTGAACGGTTATTAGACTTGTCTGAATGGTAACTATTGGCCATCTAATACAGTTAATGAGATGAATAAACTACATCCACAAGCTCAAGCTTTGTATTTAAAAGGGTCATGACATGATAAATCGATTTTTTCCAGAGTTTTTTTGATAATATAAAAATTAGTTGTACCATTAAACATCCTGCAAATGTCATAACTTACAACATCGCCAGTATCAAAAAAAGGGATCTAACCATCTTGTTTGGATATTGTGGGATTTATGACTTCACACAGGCAAATAAATGTTCATATGACTACCTCTAGAACAGGGGTGGCGAATGTTGATCCTGGAGAGCCCTGCAGAGTTTTGCTTCAACCCTAATCAAACACACCTGAACAAGCTAATCAAGATTTCATTAGGACTGAAGCTGAATTCTCCAGGCTCTCCAGGACCAGAGTTGCCATCCCTGCTCTAGAACATTGATAAAACATTTTACATCATCTTCCTATATGCCCCACCTGCTGGCATTCAGTCTGATGCTTGTACTTGTTCACTTTCTAACATTCTCCATGTGCTTGAGCTACTCCTGATAACAGGACAAGTGGAAGAGTAAAGGAATGCTTACTTTAATGCATTTGGGTTAAACAAACATATTTGCTTCTGTAGAGCCTTCAGAAGGTCCCCAGGATGATTTTTTTACAGAGGGTCAGAGTGAGGGTTCAAAACAATCATTTTTCTAATATGACTCTTGAAGTAAATATGACGTGAACCTCAAGTTACAAGTTAAAATTATTTTACAAATCCATGTCATGACCCCTGTAAAAATGGCATTGTGTTTTGGGCCTGTAAACTTAGAAGGAGACTGCAGACTGGTGGATTGCCACAGATGCCTTTACCCATCCAGCTGAGACAGTCCACCATCCTCAGGAGACAGCATTACACCATTGTTCTGCTTTATCTCTTGCACACTGAGCAGTTTATTCACTGATCAATGTTTACAAATCTGAAAGTCTTTACATGACCAAGTACATTTCATTATGTACGGATATATCTGCTTAGCTAACTTAAAAAGACACTTGATCTATATGAATGGCTCTTTTAATAGCAGTTTATGGTTTAACTGAATTAGCTTATACTCACTGCATTGCAATCACGTGAGCGTTGATGCATGAAAAATAACATTAATGATTCATTCCAGAGCGGTAGTTTTTCGCCATAATTGTTATCGCCAAAAGGCTCCGCTGACTTTAAATACTAAATCTACTTACTATTGCAATTATGTAACTCAAAAGAGTCATTGCTTCGGATCCAAAATCACTATTGGGCACATCTGAAAGTGCAGCAAGTGGGAAACCTGCTCTTCAGATTGTCTGTTTATGGTCAGAGAAGCTTTTTATCTGACGCATGATTATCTTTGCCCTACAGAAGCAATAATTTTTTATTATGTTGGGTGTATTTATGCTTTGTAGGTATGCATTGTTGGCTTGGAAAATTAAATGAAAAGACAGCAATATTGTTTGTTTATATAGCATTGATTACAACCAATACTGGCTTGGGGTCGAGCTGACAAACACCGAACAATTCATCTTTCTAATCGTTCAGCGTTGAGCCTGCATGAGTATTGTGCTTCTAATCTTGGATTTGTCGTAATTGTACCTTGATTGAATTTCATCAACTATGAATGTTCACTCAGAATCTGATTTTAAAGTCTGGTCCAGCAAAAAGAGATTTAAAGGCAATGACCTCATGCAAGCTAAATCCTTTTTTTTCAATCAAGAAAACAAATGTAGAGCTTATTTGATTGTATTGTCCATCTGCCCACTTTCTGCTGAATCATACTTGGTTTTCTCACACAGGTTGTATATTCCAGCGTATTTGTCTTCTAAAAGAATGATCCAGTGAGGGCACCTTCAGTCCTACCATGTTTCTGTGGATCTGTCTGATGTCTTATTGCATCTCTCCTTTGTCAGAGACACAATGGCATCATGAACCACATGGAACCCTGGCAAATATAATAAAGGAGGAGACCACCTTCAGAAATCTGTGGAAGCATTATCTCTGTGGCAGAAGTGTGTGTTAGGTGTCTCATCTATAATGCATCACCTTCTTTCAGTCCATCACAAGAGTTTCTAAGAGAATTTGAGAGCAAGTACAGTACATTTCAAGGCAGGAGGGTACAATTAATGTGAATTCTTTGTTTTGTTTATTTAGGTTTCATTTGGTATTTTGTACTGAATGCCTGGGAAACAGTGTAGTCTGTCAATCCATAACTTTTGGAAACAGGAAGGAAATATAAATAAGCTAATAAATGTCATATCTGCTATGGTGGAAGATACCCAGCAGGCTTGCCTGTACATTAAGCTTTTAGAAGCAAACAGCCTGGAAAAACAGCCACAGGAGAGATAAATTGGGCCGCTCATTTTGCTTGGTATTGCATTGCAGGCAGCTTGAATAAAATCTTTCCATTCTGTTATTAATAAATGACATACAGTAGCATGTGATGTGCTAGTTCACTGTTCAGATTTTGGCTTGCAATGATTGGTCAGTTCAGAGGTGTGGGCAGGGAGGCACTAAATATGATGGTGTAAAAAGGTCGAGACTATAATTCAGATTTTCATATACAGTTTGGAGTCCGAAATTTTGAATTGTAGTTAACAAGTTGAGATGTTCTAAGGGCTTATTACGGGTATAATGACATCCTAATGTAAGACTTGCCTGACTGGTGTTCCCTCCTCATCTGCTCTAGTTCTTCTCTGAAGTACTGCTCCAAAGTGTTGATCTTGCTGCTGAGTTTGCTCTCTGAGTGCTTGGTCCTGTCAGAAGATCGCATCTTCTCCAACTATGCCTCCAACTTCTCCAGATGACCAGAGAGAACAGCGATGTTCTCTTTTAGCTTGCTTTCCACTTCAACCGTAGTACATATTTTGCACAGAGTATGTACATATAGTGTAACACGTCAATGGATATGATGATGTAAATGTATGTGGTATTGACAGACTAGATCTGCTACACACTGCTGCTGCAGAGCAAGTACTTTCTACTGCCAATAGATGCACAAACCTGCTGCCATGCTGCTGCATGAATAGCGATTCATAAATACCATAGCAGACAGGTGTAGCTGGGGGAGGTGGAGGGTTTCTGAAGTCCACTGAATCAGACTATTTAAATGTTGAACAAGAAAACTCAGTGGCTGCAGAATCAGCTGAGGACAATTAGTTTGTGTCATGTAAAGTCTCATCTAGCGTTTAATGACTGAACTATATACTTTATATATAAATTAGATATTATTAATGTAAGTATATCCATCATTAACTAGTACTGTAGGTGGTCCCACTTTATATTAAGTGGCCTTAACTTCGATGTATTTACATAAAAAAATAAATACAATGTGCTTATTGTGTTCATATTTTATTGCAACTTTTTTTTTGCTGCTATTGAGGTGGGAAACAGGAAAGGTTAGGGACAGATTTGGTGGTATGGGTAGTAAGGGTGTGTTAAGGTGTAAGGGATGGGTCAACGTGTAATTATACATGTAATTACAGAAATTAATTACAGATGTAATTATGTGCAGATATTTTTCAAATATAAGTACAATGTAAAAACATGTATGTACACAATAAGTGCAGTGTACCAAATTAATAATTAAAATTTAACTACATAGTAGTTAAGGCCACTTAATATAAAACGGGTCCGGTGTGCTCTCTACAAAAGCCTTGTAGTTTGACTCTGAGACCACAAACTTTATACCACAGTGACGTTTCACTATGACATATATCTCACTTGGTTTGTTGACTCAGAAAGACGCATTCACACATTGACCACCCTATCCTGCAGCAGTGTGCACAGCTGCTGGCTGCTCTCTGTGTGTGATTGAACTGTGTTCATCTGCTCCTCTGTCCTCTTCCTCAGTCTCTCTCTGTTCCTCCACATCCCTCAGACCTACCTACATACATTCATACATACATACATACATACATACATACATACATACATGCCACATTGGATAGTACAATTGCATTAATCTTCTATTATATTAACTAATGCCATTAAGATATTGTGATTATGGCAAAGCTATGTTATAAAATGAGTTCAGACATCTTATGTTTACTGTTATGGAAATGTCAGGTCAGGTCAAGGTGTCTTTTTGTCTTTTAAATTTGACAAAACAATACTGATCAGTAGTATGATATTTTTATATTACTTGTTCAGTGTTTGCTGTTTTGTAACTCTTTTAGTGTTTGGCAGAAATGTTCAATGGCTTTTTAACTGTAGCTAAAACTATACATAAACTGACTTTCAAAACTGACTCAACACTGAGGAATATTCATTCAAGTAAAAAGTGTGTCAAATAGCCCCAACTTCCTTTAATAAAGGGTAAATTGTGTCGAATAGACATCACTCTAACCTTTGGGCTCATGCTAGTTCCAGGTTTCTTACTCAATGTGTTTATTTTTCTTTGGCCCATATGCTTCTCTTCATGGGTCACTGTAAGCTATCTTGACTCAGCACTATTACATAACAGGCAAAGCATAGCCAGCCAATTGCTTTGATTCTGTCACACCATGAAAGTAGGTTTTCCACCGGGATCACGGGCAAGGCTCTATTTCAGCGTGCTGAAGCTGCCATCTGTGCTCCACAATGCAATCAGGATCTAATATTGTCACCTTGCACATGCCATGATGTCCATGTGGCAACACATAGACTGGCTTTTGCACTATTTGGAGGCATATCTGGTGAGTCATTGGTTCCCCTGTGAGCCATGTGGTGCCGAAACACCAGGCGCTTCTCAAGTTTCCTATTTACATCAGTCACAACAGAAAAAAAAACCCTCCTGACAGCAGATTCGATAGAGTTGGTCGGGTGGGAAAGAATCGCAATAAGTGATGTCAGGGCTGTCAAGTCCCTTCACTAGTGCCCTTCACATAAAAATGTTATTAAAAGAAACTAGGGGACTAAAATAGATTTCTGCAACAGGTCTGATTATTGTTTCTTTTATCAATTAGATATAAGCAGTCCTGCAGCCCAAAAAACATGAAAACATGTCTGCAAAGTAAATATAAATAACCAAACATTTTTATTTACAATTCAGTATATTCCAACTTGGCATGTCACATTTGGTTATATGAGGCATGCACGATTCAATGGTGTTTGGCCTTTTCTGTTTCTCATCTTTTCTCTTGTCCTTTGAGCATGTCAAGGAGCCATGTTTTTGTTGTATTGCTAAATACAATGACATTTTAAAAATGTACAAGAACCTGTGCCAAAAAAACCCAATAACATTCTATTTGAAGGAAATGTTTACAGTATGTCAACTCAGCTTTAAAACAATAATTAATTTCGTCTTAGTGAAACTTTCCATATCAAAAACGTTTTTGTACAATATGAATATGATTAATGAAAAAAAAAATACAAATGGTTTCCTTGTCATTTTACAAGTCACAAAAGTAATCAGTATTTATTTCAGAAAGCTACAGCAGATGTTTTACAGTTAGTATATATTTGAAGTAATTGTTTTGTGAAACTTGATATAGAATGTATCTGCTGTTAAGAATTTGCACCAGTTCAAATCTTCAAGTAAGTTGTGTTGTGTTTTTAATGTCAATAAATTAAAATATTTTTTTTTTTGTATTACATTGTTTATGGACATTGTTAATTGCCATTCCTTAAATTAGTTAAGTGAATGATTCAATGACTCATAAATATAAAAGCTGCCATGGAGGCGGACCCTTTCAAATCTTACTATGCACACTTTGGGTATTAATAAGATACTTTAAGATACTAATAGGTACTGTTTTTTTTAAATATGGTACAAAGGTTTACCTTTTGAAATGGCACTGCCCTAGAGAAAGCTTTTCAGATTTAACAGTTTACATATATAAGAAAATCATAAGATGGATTGCCTGAGCCCTGAGGATTTCTGTTCCTGGCCGTTCTGGTTTGTAGACCTAAGTTTTTTTCTGAGAGTGTACATGTAAACAAATTATACCAGGGACTACTGAGAAGTGGCTTTAATTGCTCTTACTTTAGATCCTGTCGTTGGATCTTCTTCTGTAAATCTCCAGTGGCGTTCCTCTCAGAAATGAACTTCTCTGACAGTGACACCTCTAGTTTTCTTACATCCTGAGACAGCTGGCAGATGACAAGACAATAAAAAATACAGCTGTCATCACACTCACTTTACATGTCCTTCTAGCTCCAAACTGTATAAATCCATGCTGGTTAAAATTCTTCTACAAATATACATTTGTTAACAAAGAATGTGTATTGGCATGTTTTGACGTCAGCGTTTATGGCAAGCTTGTTCCCTTGTGCATTTGACACACACACACACACACACACACACAAGCTCCGGCTGTCCTCGCCTCCTTTCATTTTCAATTACCGTTATGGTGTGTGGTGCCCACTCCCCAGAGCTAATTCACTGCAATCGCTGTGATTTACTGTTACTCCCCACACAGGGACCACAGACTTCAGTATTTGGTTGACAATGCTGCAGTTTCCCCTGTGGAAGAAAGGCCAACACTCATGCAATTTCACATCTAATGCACATGCTGGCTTGGTCACAATATTATTTATTTGTGTATGCCTAAGTAAAGGTCTTACCATACAGGCTATATATATTTTTTAAATATAGTGATACAGGTGACAGCGACTGACAAGTTCTGCTATCTCAGTAGCATTCTCGCAGCTGATACCACAGTGGACTGTGACATTAGTGCGCATATCAAGCGGGGTCAAGCGGGTCCGCGACCAGCGCTTTAATAGCTGCAGGGTAGGACGGCTGCTGCCTGCACTGGATTACCTCGACCCCCCAATTTCCGTCCCCAGTTGCAAAGTATTGTGTTTATGGTGTCTGTCCTTTTGTTGCTGAGGTGTTTTTCCAGTTCCCATACTGTACTCCCAAAAGGAGCATAGTCTGGGTGTTGTTTTTTTCTCTCCTCACTTCCCTAATGTTATGCTGCATTTCTTCCTCAATTCCCTGTCTTCCTGTTCTGTCTACCCCATTGTATGTATGTTGTGTATGTATGGACAGGTTGATGGCTAGTTTCGCTGGTACTTGTGACTAGTGACAATAAAGGGCTACTACTACTATCTCGCAAAAGCCACCCCTGCCTTCGGGTGTTTGTCCAAGAGAATATGGGAAGAGCACAGCAAACGTTTGAACACTATTCAGTGTATAAGACAGTCATCCTCACAGTTCTATTGTATGAATATGAGACTTGGACCATATATCGCCGGCAGATTGCCAAACTTGATCATGTCCACATGAGCTGGCAGGACAAAGTCCCAAATACGGAGATACTCCAGACCTGTAACATTACTGGTATTGAGGCTTTACTGGTTGCTACTCAATTAGGATGGGCTGGACATGTTGTATGCATGTCAGATCTGTGCTTGCCAAAAAAAGGTTTTTGTGGGCAGCCCCAGAGTGTTACGACCCCTGGCTCAAGGGAAGCAACAAAAGACAAGGGACACACGCAAACCAAATATTAAACTCAAGAAAATGTTTATTTACCACTAAATTAAAGTATTAAATAATAAAATGAAAACAATTAAAGAAAATCACAACGTATCTATATTCATCAGTAATGTCATTGTGTAAAGCAGAGTGCATGGTTGGAAGTGTAATACAATGTTGAGGCATAAAATGCCACAGAACAAGTCAAACAATACAAAGTCCCAAAGCCAAAACAAAGTCCAGACCAAACAAAGACCAAAGTTCCAATATCCCCAAAGTTCCTCCTTGGCTCAAGTGGAGAACTCTTTTTAAAGGAGCGCCTGAAGCACTGGTCATAGGTGTCTCCAATAGACTGCCAATTTGTGGAAACAAGTACCAAGCTACAATATCCAAGACCAACAGCAGAGGTCGTCACACAAGGATGACCTCCAATTGTCTGAAATTGTGCAATATGGACCCAAGTGATTTTGAAAACATGGTCACAGACAAGACCTTATGGTGAGCAAAGTGCCATGCTGCTATATATTCCTTTGAGTCCAAATGGACTACCAGAGCAGTAGACAAACAAAGACACCGAACGTGAAATCCTCCAAACTTGACAATATCGAGTCAGTTTATGTGTGGCACCTGTGGCCTCAAGGATTGACTTCTATTCTCACCGTCGGACACATCAGCAGCAACTGTGATGAGATCTGTCCCGTCTATACTATGTTCTTTGACGTACACCTTGTTTTTGCAAAGTGTTGATGTTAAATGAGTTGCCTTTGCATTAATAAATGCTTTTCAATAGCCTGGACATTAACATCTCACCCTGAGCTCCATGTCTTTCTGCTTCAGCTCCAGAGTGTAACTTATTCACTTCCTACTAGTTTCAGGATGTCCTGCAATCCAGCACTAACGTCTGATGAAAGTTTAGCAATGCTAGCATCACATCTAAGACAAAAAGAAATTTAAGCAGTTTGGGTTTTACTGACATAGCAAACTATTCCATAATTTTGGCAACATTCATCTAAATGTGTAAACTCTTTCAAACATATTTTACAAACATATATCAGAAATGCTTAACCACTGGCCACTGACCTTTCAAAATAACCCTTTGGATATATTTAATTGATTTTCAATAATCAGTCTGTTTATTCGGTTTTCTCTTTATTTAACACAACCTTTATTTCAAGAAACCTTTGTTCATTTTGGTGTTTACGTATTGTAGTCATAAAACTGCTATTAAAACACTTTTGGCTTTTCAACTGGAAAACTCTTCTTCAGTTGCATTGTGCAGCAAAAACATTTGCATTTTATGTTTTTAAAAGTAAATTATCATAAATCAAATATTTATTCATCATAATTAGAAAGTAATAGAGACTATTTAAAGCAACAGTTATTAGCAGTTTTTTTTTCAAGTAAAAACATAAAGTAGTTTTTTTCCATACAAGATACAAAGACATTATTCCTACATTTTCCTTACAAATGAAACAAAACAAAATTGTGGAGCATTGTGGAGCCTTTATGGAACTTTTTTCCAGTTTGAAGATTGCAGTTTGAAATAATAATAATAAAAATAATTATTAATTAATTGATATAAAAAAAATAATTGTGTATATTGCAGTTTGACATTTTATCATCTTAAAACGAATGACCTCATCTGCCACTGTAACTGTAGAATAACTCAGAAGATGGCAGAGAACTTCTGAATGGTCACATCTTGGCAAGACTAGTTTAGATGATTTTGATAAGGGAGGAGTCAAAGGTCATGCAGCAGGCCAACATCTCCAGCATCTCAGTTCGTCTTCTGTGTCTATGCCTTAAAGGTGCCCACTATCTATTTCCACATACATTTTTAGATAAATAATATTTGAATAAACAAAAGCCAAGAAGACATCTCTCTAATAAGTTCACAAGTTAACAACTAAGCTGGTTGTTTGAAAATATACATTCTAACGGTCACATCTATTTTCAGTTAATTTCAGTTTCATGCACTTTTAATTTGTATTCATTAGTTCCTATGTTTTTTTGTTTGTTGTTGTTTTTCCCGCTCTTCCTTTGTTGTCATGGTTACTGTGATTATTAGTTTGTTCTGTTCTGCTGTTTCTATTATTTCTCTCATTCGTTGTGCTCCTCAGTTCTTGTGCATTTCCTCAGTTCAGTGTCTTTACCAGAGTGTTTACCACTGGCTCTGCACCCATTTACCTAAATTTGTTACTTCAGACTTATGTGCCCTCTAGAAGTGTCACGGTTTTACGCTGCCTGAAGGAATACGGAGTCGAGGATAAACGGAATAAGGCTTTTAATATATCCAACACAGGGGATATCCAACATGGAGCACAGAGGTAGACACACGTAAGTAGCAAGTGGCCACAAGTGAGGACAAGTGAGGAAGACCCGACAAAACAGAACTGAAAGGACAAGGCTTATGTACAACAGATAATTGGGGAAACACAGGTGGATGGCATGACTAAAATTAACAGGGACATGGAACACGTGAGGAATAGAATAGACACACCTGGGAACTAATTAAACTAAACACGGAAGACAGAAACTAGGTCACAGGGGCAAAAACACTAAATGAGTCCAGGTGTGTGACAGTACTCCCCCCTCCCGGTAGGTGCGTCCTCGCACCGTAGAAACAACAGAGGGAGGCGTGGGTGGGAACTTGGGAGGAGGTTCCGGTGGAGGACGGACTCCCAGGAGGGGGCCAGCAGACAGGGACCACAGAAGGAGGAGCCAGGGAGGAGACGATGGAGGGAGGAGCCAGGAAGGAGACAGGAGCAGGAGGAGCCAGATGATCCACCAGAGACCAGCCAGGACGGAGATCCAAGGTGGAGTCGATGGCGGGAGGAGCCATGGTGAAGGAAGGGTCGACGACACCAGGGGGCCGACAGGCGGAGACTGCACCGGTGGGTGAGGAGCCCAAGATGGAGCAGCACAGCCGCAGAGCCAGGGTGACGTCGAGGATCCGGAGGGCCTAGGTGGAGCTGAAGGCTCAGGCGACCAAGGCAGAGGCGGGGTCCTGGCAGACCGCTGTGGAGCCGGAGTGACCGAGGATGGAGGTGGAACTGGAGGGAAGGAGGAGCCTGACAGAGCCGGAGGGATGGAGTGACGAGGTGGAACCAGAGGAGAGGAGTCCCGAGGTGGCGGATGGTCGACGACTGACCAAGGTGGAGCCGGAGGGACGAGGGAGCCCGGTGGAGCAGGTGGGATGACAGGCCACGGTGGAGACGAGGGAGCTAAGAGCCAAGGCGGAGCCGCTGGGTCGAAGGACCGAGGAGGAGTCCAGGGCTCGGAGGCTGGAGGCGGAGACAGGGCCTTAACACGCCAAGGCGGAGCTGGAGACTGGCAGTCCAGCGGCGAACCACCGCGCCCCGATGGCGCGGACTGAGGGTGAGCTGCGGGACTGACTGGCACCAGCAGGGATGGCGAGGAACTGGCTGGTCTAGGAGGAGGAGAGAGGAGAAGGATGGGAGGAAGGACAGGAGGATCAGGACTGGACGGAACCAGCGAAAGAGTAGAGGGACCAGCAGGTTTGGGAGGAGGCGGGAGAGGGAGGCTGGGAGGGAATACAGGAGACACAGAAGATTCAGGGCTGGGCGGAACCAGTGGTGAAACAGAAAAATCATGGCTGGGCGGAACCAGCGGAGACACAGAAAATTCAGAGCTGGGCGGAGCCAGCGGAGATACAGGAAACTCAGGGCTGGGCGGAACCAGCGGAGAAACAGAAAACTCAGGGCTGGGCGTAACCAGCGGAGAAACAGAAAACTCAGGGCTGGGCGTAACCAGCGGAGAAACAGAAAACTCAGGGCTGGGCGTAACCAGCGGAGAAACAGAAAACTCAGGGCTGGGCGGAACCAGCGGAAATGGAGCAGAGGAAATGACTGGAGGAGGTAGGAGTGGGAGACTGAGAGGGTATACAGGGGAATCAGGGCTGGACGGAACCAGCGGGGAAACAGGAAAATTAGGGATTACCTCCATAGACCAGTCCATCAGATCCAGAACTTGCTCCATATGATCTTCAGAGACTGCATACAGCTCACCCTCAGTCGCAGGAGTGTGGGCAGGGCTTTCCTCCACGCCCTCGATCTCCACGAGGACTCCCACGATGCACGGTGTTGCCGGCTCACACACCTGGTCAGTCGTGCTCTCGAGATCCTGTTCCCTGACAATGGATTGCTCGGGCTCTGCGGCTGCGGTGGGCTCTGGCTCCGTGTAGCGAGTTGGTGGCTGGCTGGTCTCTGGGTAGGGAGTGGGACTGGCGAGATCCTCTATGGGGCTGAAGGTGAAAGATGAGCCATTTCTCGCCAGAGTCCACTCCACGTATGCGGCGAAATCCTCCCGAGGACCATCTTCGGACGACAACGCTCTGCATTTGGAGTTCAGGCTGGTGTTGTAGAAGGTGCAGAGCGCGCCGTCCGGGTAGCTGGTGGCATTAGCTAATAGGAAAAACTGTCTGGTATGGTCCTCGAGAGAACGTCCTTCCTGCTTCAGCAGAAGGATGAGGAATTCGGGACGATAGAGGGGATCCATAGAACACTATGAAACAAAAAGACTTTGAAAACACAAAAACAAAACGGAGGGAAAAAACACGCAGTTTTCTATTTTCTTCTTTAGGTCGGGTCTTCTGTCACGGTCTTACGCTGCCTGAAGGAATACGGAGTCGAGGATAAACGGAATAAGGCTTTTAATATATCCAACACAGGGGATATCCAACATGGAGCACAGAGGTAGACACACGTAAGTAGCAAGTGGCCACAAGTGAGGACAAGTGAGGAAGACCCGACAAAACAGAACTGAAAGGACAAGGCTTATGTACAACAGATAATTGGGGAAACACAGGTGGATGGCATGACTAAAATTAACAGGGACATGGAACACGTGAGGAATAGAATAGACACACCTGGGAACTAATTAAACTAAACACGGAAGACAGAAACTAGGTCACAGGGGCAAAAACACTAAATGAGTCCAGGTGTGTGACAAGAAGCTTGCGTTCTGCAAGTGAACATCGCTTAATTTTGCCATCCCAAAGAAGCACAAAGTCACTTTTACGGACTTTTAAATTAAATGTTCCCTTCTGGTGGAATGAACTCCCCAACTCAATCCGAGCAGCTGAGTCCTTAGCCATCGGCTTAAAACACATCTCTTCCATCTTTATTTGACCCTCTAACTTTAACACTCACTATTCTAATTCTATTCTTTAAAAAATCTAACTACCTTTCTAATCTTTTTGTATTCTATTTTCTTTTCATTTATTATGCAATTGTATATGTATGTGTGTGTGTATGTGTAAAGACCTCTAACTAGCTTGCTCTATTCTTTAATTTTTTTTTATTCTATCTGTTTTCTTTTTATTTATTATATTAGTTAAAACCCCATCCTACGTGTACTATGTTAACCTAACTGAGACTTGTTATAGCACTTATATATTATTGCTCTTTTTGTTGTTTTTGATTGCTTCCACTGTCTTCATCTGTAAGTCGCTTTGGATAAAAGCGTCAGCTAAATGAATAAATGTAAATGTAAATGTACTGCTGCCAAGTTCAGTCTGGAACTTCTTCTGTATGTGCACACACTTGTGACACTTACACACATGAGTGATGATTTTATCTTCAGCCTCATTGTTATAAAACAACTTTAGCAAAACAATCATAATCATTTATTAATCACTCATACACTCTAAAATAACTCTTTGAACGAACATAAAAAAATCATGGAAAGGATTTCCACATGATTAATTTGCTTTATTTCAGCATTATGCAACTCTGTTACTCCAATTTAATGTACTTATGTTGGGTCAACTTAATTTATTAAGGTTGATTCAACTTATTTACTATGGTTGGGCACAGCTTAATTTAATATTGTCAGCCCAACTAATTTGCAATGTTTCGGACAATGTTTTTAATAATTAAGTTCATTTTACAAAAGAAGTTTAAGTAAATTTAACAAACCTTAATAGAGTCAACAAACAACAATCGAGTTAATTGTACCTGAAAATGTTAATGACGACAAAAAATTCATTCATTTAGACCTTTCTTTAATTACAGCTTATCAATTATATCACAAACACATTTGAAACACAAAGCAATATTTCAAACTGTTTGTTTCTTTTTTTGTTTTGTTCTAAAACTTATCAGAACAACTTAATTGTTATTAATTGTATTACTCATCTACCTGTCTAATGGTGCTACACTTCTGCAAGAGGATGACAGAATAACAATTACCCATAATACACTGCAGAAATCCTCAGCCAATGAAATGCAAGTCTGTGTTGGTTTCATTAATCTGTTACTTTTACACAACAATGTGATGTTGGCTGAACAAATAATTTTTAAGTAAAGCTGACAATACACACTTTTTTTGTTGAATGAACTAGATTAAATCAAGTTCACATTGTTAAATTTTTTTTTTTAAAGAAAAGATAACATGAACGGATTAAGTAAAATTGGCAAAGGTGAAAGTAATTTTTTTTGAGTGTAGTATTGTGAAATAACAGCCTCTTTGAATTCATGGTCATGTATTTACAGTTATGACTGTTTTTGGTGTAAAAATGGTTAACATTATAAGTTGACCTCGGGGAAAATAAAAGGAAAAAATGTAAGCAAAATGAGAAATCATTGTTTAATTAAAAATAAATTAGTTAAGCTAAGCTAAGTTAATTCAAGTTAAGTTAAATATAAGTTAAAATCTTGGTGTAAATAATGACCTTGCCACTCTGCCTCTGAGATCCCCATACCCGTCATGTTCTTGTGATCCAAGCTCTTGACTGCAAAAGTTGTCCCTGCAGCAAGGTTGTCTCTCTCAGTAATCTGGGCCTCCAGGACCTGGGGAGACAGAAGATTGCTCTGTCCTCACGGTCATATAACAGTGTGATTGCTCATATCAGCTCTAATCACAGTTTGACAGACTTCAGCATTTTTCCATTATAATGCCAGAGTAATTATTAGAAGGATCTTGTTTTTTTCTTTTTTTTAAAACAGCTTCTAAATTGGATAATGTACCTTGAGTACATATTTTATCATTTTAGAGAGAAGGACAAATGTGGTTTAGCCCAAGCAATTAACCCTATATACCGCCACGTCACGTCATTACTTTTCAGGGACCAAAAAAAAAAAAAAACTAATTCTGGTTATGGTGACAAGTGAGCTTTGATTTATTTGATTCATTCATTTTTTTATGCACATATTCTGCATAATGTATCCCATCGGGTAAATGGCTCTGCTGGCCAGCATCTTTCCTCAAATTGTACCTCATTCATCAAACATTGTAACATTTTTGCTTTCACACTACCAGTTATCATACTTGGGTAAACTTTTATAGTGGTTAATGGAAAATACAACTATAATATAATATAATATAATATAATATAATATAATATAATATAATATAATATAATATAATATAATATAATATAATATAATATAATATAATATAATATAATATAATATAATATAATATATAGCATTTTGCACCTGGATGTCTTTGCTAGGCAGTTTGACTGATGTGCATTCATTCTTATAGATTATTAATTCACATTTTATAATATAATATAATATAATATAATATAATATAATATAATATAATATAATATAATATAATATAATATAATATAATATATAGCATTTTGCTCTGGATGTCTTTGCTAGGCAGTTTGACTGATGTGCTTTGATTCTTATAGATTATTAATTCACATTTTATAATATAATATAATATAATATAATATAATATAATATAATATAATATAATATAATATAATATAATATAATATAATATAATATAATATAATATAATATAATATAATATAATAATAGTAAGTATTTATAATTGTAAATTTTCTTCATGGCTTGTTCCAGTAGAATGCTCAGAGTTCCAGTTTGTTCATGCAGCATTCCATATGTTCTATAAGCATTTAATTCAAAACATAATTACACAACTAGCTCTCATTTGCTAGAGCTCCATTTGTTAGGCTTTTTTTTTTTTTAATGGCTGGTCACCAGAAACTTAATCTCTTTATAAAATGGCAATTAAAGTGTAATGTGAACTTTTTGGGTGTCAGTTAATATTGTCAAATGTATAATATAATTAGTAAACAGAGCCTGAGAGCTATACTTTATGAAAGAAACATACAGCCATACTGTCAAAATGAAGCTTAATCAAATGCCTTTTGAAGCGGCAAGAATGCAGCCCTGTTTTCTCTTACATTGCATTAAATGTAGTGAGCATAACTCAAGGGCTCAAGCAAACAACATCAACTATCGATTATCTGCCACTGAGTAGCCGTTTCAACCTGATGAGCTTATGAATAAAGTATTCATTTAGCAGAGGAGGATCCTTTTGATTGAGCATTTACAGTTTTAATTTAGGCATCCATCATAACGTAGCAACAATGAGAAAAGGATATACATATCCTCCCCTTGGAATTATAAGGTTCTATCTGCGTTCTGAGTAGTTTTGAGATATTGAGCTTTAAGGTTTTTGTGTTCCATAGACTTCTGTAGATAGAACCTTTTTGTTTTTTCAATAAAAAATCCCAAAATGTACACAACTTAAAATAAAACATCACATAATGTAAATAAATTGTCACAGAATAGGAATATGTGAATAACTCAATTTTGACAAAAATGTCAGATAGAACCTTATAATTCCAAGGGGACGATATCTGAAATTTTTTATCTTTCCTTACGCGTGAACTGTTTCCCTGTAGTCTGCGTTTGTTTAGTCTGATATCTTAGCTACTGCATGGCATGTTCTGACAGGAGTGTGTCATTACTTGAAAACTAGTTAATGCAGACAATCTGCAAATATGGTATTTTAAAAAAGTACATCTGGTTGTCTAAATATAATCTAATTACTACTAATTAACATTCTGTTCTTTAAATGATGACAGCTTCAGGATGATGCAGTTTCCATGCTATAATTGGACAAAAATGAAGTATTGAGATGTAAGCCAGACATCTCAGACTCCTCATTAATTCTCATGGGCTTCTCTGGCCAGAGTACCAGTAATGATTTCCCTTTAGTGATTTGTAACACATCTATTATGCAATAGCAAATGTACTCAGTATTCCCACGCTTCAAAGCCTAAGTCGTGATGGTCTCTTCAGGAGAATTGTTAATGTCCTAATGTGTGCTGTTACTTGCTGTGTGTAAAATCAATTTGATACACAAACATTTTAAACATCACAGCTCAAATTCTTCAAACAGACATGCCTTTACAGCAGCTGTTACAGCCTTTATAGAATAAAATAATCTTTAAAAGGAAATCTGAGTGGGTCTTATTGTGGGCGGTATTCTCTTGGCTTTGCCTTCACTTTTAAACCGATAGTATGGATATTAACAATGTAAATGCTAGTAATAGTTATGGGAAAAGAATATGAAAATGATATACAGTTAAAACTTGTCAACTCTAAAGGTTTCTTTACACAGTCCATGTAAAGCTTATATGTGCATGCTCAAATTTTTGAGTAAATGTGCAATGGTGCATAAAAGCCCACTGAATTATGCCTGCTCAGATCTACCTCAGCTCCTACATCAAGGTAGTGTAATTGCTGTGTAAATGCATTTATGCCTCTGTGCCACATTAGAAACACAAATTCCACTCAGAAGCACTTCTCTGCCACCTTTGCAGTGTAAATTTGTAAAATGAGTTGCCTTACCTTGTATGTTAAAACATTTAATGTCATAATTTAAAAGACAATGTATACCTTATTGTAGTTGTATTGTAGTTATTTTGAAGTTAAAGGCTATATCTCATTAACATATATGTATACACACACACACACACACACACACACACACACACATAGCTACACACACACACACACACAATTTGTCTGTTATTATTGTACAGTTTTACATATCCGCTTATCTCCAAGTCATGTGTCTTTCAGGTGTGCCACCTGTATTATTATCAGCACTTTTTATAGTAACAAACAACAATATTTAATAGCTCCAATGGCTTGTTTTAACATTATGTAATATAATGACATACTATACGTAGACCTGTCGTGTAAAATATACACTCACCGAATTCCTTATAATTACTGACTTTCACCAGAGGGAGGCGTATATGCAATTATGTATTAGTGTACTGGTTATTTCTTAGGATACTGTAAGGCCATTAAGTCATTAAAGAGTGAATCAGATGCACAGTCACGTTTATTTCACAGGTAACCCCTGTTGTTTGTTATTTTACCTCACGTTTTCTTCTATATGGCTGTTTTATTAAATGAAAACAAATGGTCCGGTAATAGGTTTTAGTGTAGACTTTAATGTGACGTGAAAGACACTCTGAATTATGTCACTAGCAGCAGCATCACCGGATAAAGTGAATGTGTTGTGAGTCCCCAAATGTCATTTGCGATCGAGAGCACGCGCTCCTGTGCACTCGCCCGCGCGCTTCAGTGTCTCTGGTGCTCCGCGCGCTGACAGCCTGCTGCCGCTGTTGCTGCTGGACGGGAACCATGGAGGAGAAACACAAGGATGAGAGCGCCAAAGAAACGCAATCAACGTCCTACCAGAGAAGGATATGGAGGAATTTCCAAGAGAAGACCAAACCGTTTCTGAGCCCCAAACTGGGGTCCGTACGACGCAGCGGGGATGGTAAAAAAGAAAGCGGGTTGTGGATGTTTAAAAGAAAGAAGAAACAGGTCCTGGACCGAGTCTTCTCGTCCTCGCAGCCCAATCTGTGCTGCTCAACTCCGCCGTCGTTCGTAGGCGAGGGGACCCTGTGCGAGCAGCCGGACTCCAGCGCCGGTAAAGGGCTCGGGATCTCACCGCTGGCCGCTGCTGATGGAGCTTCTGTCAGTAAACCGGAGATTTCCGTATCCGCGCACGGAAGCCCGAAGCTGCTGGTGTCTCATCTGGTGATGTCCCAGCAGAAGAGCTCGTCCTTGGGCTCGACGTGCTTCGAGAAGCTGGTGGTGGAATCGGCAGCATCCAGTGAGGATGACCTGGCCAAAAACACAAGTGACCTGGTAAGTGTGGTTTTAAAACACAAGATTGCCAGGAAAATGACATTAACTGACGTGCAAATTAAATATTGTCTGGTGGTCTCGCATGTGGGGTATTTAGACAGCAGTTGACATTAAACATGTTGACTGATATGTGTAAGTGACGGCGGTAAAGTTAGTTTGACGTTTGACATTCATTAGACATTCGTATTGTTTTTTTTTTTTTTTAATTAAACTCTTTGTGGCTGATATGTTTTGAGCCCAAACTAACTCAGAAAGTCATACATACACGCCCTTTACATTGCACAAGGCTTAATTTCTAGGGGGAACAATGTAAAAAATTAACAATTTAAATTAATTAAACAATTTAAGTACGTGACCTTATAACATAAAATCCATATTTTCCACGTTTATTATAGGCTACTGTATCCACTTAAATTAATTAAACGCTGACACCACTTGAGATATAGTTATCAAACCAACTGTAAAATATTCTGAATATTATTCCCTATGATGCACAAGGCTTTGTTTTTTCAGATTATGCCTTTACTTTTTTATACAGTACTGAAAACATATTTTTATGTTTAATATGCTATTCCCACTTTAATTAAACACTGATGCCGTTTGAGATAAAGATATCAATCCAACTGTAAAATATTCAGAATTTTATTCCATATAATTCACATGGCTTGGTTTTTAAGATTATGCTCTTATTGCTTTTATATACAGAACTGAATCCATATTTTTCATATGTTTAATATACTATATCCACTTTAATTAAGCTCTGACACCGTTTGAGATAAAGTTATCAAACCAACTGTAAAATATCTATTTATTTTTCCCTATAATGCACAAGTCTTGTTTTTTCAGATTATGTCTCTACTTTTTTTATATACTGAATCTATATTTTTCATATGTATATTATACTGTATCCACTTAAATTAATTAAACTCTGACGCTGTTTGAGATAAAGGTATCAAACGAACTGTAAAATATTCAGAATATTATTCCCTATAATGCACATGGCTTGGTTTTTCTGATTATGCCTTTTCTGTTTTTATATATAGTACTAAAAATACTATTTTATCCACTTAAATTAATTAAACTCTGACACTGTTTGAGATAAAGTTTTCAGACCAACTGTAAAAATATCTAAAATCTAAATTTTATTCCCTGTAATGCACAAAGGCTTGGTTTTCAGAATATATATATATATATATATATATATATATATATATATATATATATATATATATATATATATATATATATATATATATATATATATAGATGTAAATCTGAATACATAAATGTAAATAGTGAATAGTGAATATATAGTTATAAGCCTGAATACTTAGATGTAAATCTTAATATATAGTTATAATTCTGAATATATAAATGTGAATATAAATTGTGAATATAAAAAAGTGAATCTGAATACATAGTTATAAATCTGAATATAAATAAATTTATCTGTATAAATCCTGAATATATAAATGCAATTATGGATATATATATATCTTTATCTTTATTATAAGGCATACCAATAGACTTGTACATCCTGTAAATAGTTATCAATGTAAATATTCTACTATATTAATTATTGTAGTGCATCTCGCTAATCTAAGCCCAAAAGAGAATTTTCCATCTACTTTAAAAAAGACTGGCTGTGGTGCCAAAAGGTCCTCACAGTCAGTGACAATGCTAATACCCATCTTTTCTCAGAGGGATAAGGGAATTGTCAACAACGGCATATGTTTACAAATAGAGATTGGAATGAATAGTAACAATTTCAGCAGCGGATGATAGACAGTAATATTTAAAATAATTAATTTAGTAAAATATCTGCATTGATACATGTACAGGATACCTGTACATAGTCATATTGCTGTTTTAATTGAAAAAGCAAGAACATCTGCCTATTGATGTGCCTAATAGTAAAGATGAAATGTAGACTATATATATATATATATATATATATATATATATATATATATATATATATATATATATATATATATACATATATATATTTTTTTCAGATTTGCATTTACTAAATATAAATTAAATTAATGCATTTAGCAGATGCTTTTATCCAAAGCGACTTACAGCGCATTCAGGCTATCAATTTTTACCTATCATGTGTTCCCAGGGAATCGAACCCCCAACCTTGCACTTGATAGCAAAATGCTCTACCAATTGAGCTACAGGAACACTATTTATATACTAAAGATTAATAAAAATATATTGGGATTTACCATAATATAATTAGAATAAAAAATATGTGTTCACAATTTATCTTTCTATATTCAAACTTTACAAATATATTTTCAGGTAACTATATATATTCAGATTTTTTTCTATATATGTACAATTTACATTTATATATTCAGAGTTATAACTATATATTCACAATTTATCTATATATTCAGATTTGCCTTTGTATATTTAGACTTAAACTATATACTCTGATTAATTCCATATATTGTAAGAGAAACAGGTCAATTTAGCTCAAAGGGAATCATTTAAGATTTTAAAGGGAATTTGGACAGAATCCTTGTTTCATGGCTGATCACTGAGACGGCCAGCGATTCGCTGAATGAGCCGTTTAACATCAACTCTGCACTGGATATTAATATTCAAAGTATAGTGAAAACACTATTAATTAGCTCAGTAACAAGATCGGCAGTTTAAGACATTAACTTGTAAGCACAAAACACAAGATACTTCTCTTTTCAATATGAATAAGGCTTTATTAGATAAATCTAATACACATAAACTAATCATAAACTAATAAACACATAAGCACACGCACTCACACATTCACACAAGTTGCAGGAAAAGAGAAAGTTAGGAAAGAATCGTGGCTAAGTAGCAGCAGGCGTGTAGGTCGAATCACGCTGGAACAGCACTCAAAGAACGCAAAATGTAATGACAAAAAGCATGGCTTAGAGCTAAAACTAAAAGCCAAAATTTGATAGTGTCCTGAGTGTTTAAACTGGCCTTTTGGCCACTCCTTAAATGTTGTCTTGACCAATTAGATAATGTCTTTGCCCATTCATAAATCATATGTTATCTTATCAAGCATGTGGTCCAATTTTGGTCCAAATCCCCACTCTTGCAGGGTATAATTTTGGACATGATTCCTATAACAATAATATGATACATTTGACAAATAACTGATGGTCAGAAACATTTCAAGCAACAAGATTCAAACACACACATACTAAACATGAAAATGAATCCTTAAGCTTTTCAGTAGTTATTAAAAAGACACACAATAAGTGATTATAAACATGACAGTCAAATGTGTGGGTTACATATATGATATGGAGTTAAGCAATGGACTGGGATTCGTTTATAAATCTTTCTGAGTTCATTTTGGTGCATCTACATCTGTAAAAGACAGTTTCTGTGCCATTCTTTGACATAAGGATGTTCTGTGGAGTCCGTGCACTGCACTCAGTCCAAGGAAGGTATCCGTTGCTGCCTGAAAGTTTCTTGCATGTTCGGTCTTTTCAGCGCACAGAGTTATTCAATTTAAACTCAATTCTAATCTGACTCCATTTTAGTATGATCTCATATTTAAGTTGAAATCAAATTGGTTAATTGTCTCTGATTATTATTCCGATGTTTCATTATTCTAGTTAACTCTTTACTTTATATTTAATCGTTCATTAGAAATCTATGTTGCTCAGGGTGTATCATGCCGGCCGATGTATACATGTACGCCACGATCACAAACTCTCCAGTCCATCATTAGGCCGAGGTTATGACTAACAATTTAATAGACCACCTCATGCTTGTCATTCTTTAATAGTGGTTCTGTTTATCCCCCTACAGTTACCTATGTAACAACTTAGTTACAACTCAAAGGTAATCTCAATCAGAGGTTATGGCACTGGGAAATATGCTATTCCAACCGTGTTTTACCTAGCCCCCTATAATTAATCTAATTATATAACAACTTGAATATAGTGAGACAACAACCAGAGGTTATGCTAGTACTATGAAATATGCCCCGCCCCCATAACTGCATAACAACTTAACTAAAGTCAAGCAGTTAGTCAGGAATCTTTAGTCTCAACAGATATGTCTTGTGCTCCATCTAGCCTGAGATTTTGTATGTACTAACTCTGGAAGCAGATTTGTGGTAACATACACCTTCACTTAATCTACTTGAGAAAATAATTTCAGAGTAAATCAAATGTAACGATTTATTATCAGTCAGGTAAGTATTATGACAATTACATAGCCAATTCGGATCATCACAAGACATCAACACAAGACATTGAATTCTCAAAGATGAATCTAAGAGTGAAAGATGCATACCTGACTTTTAGTGAAAACACTTCATACCATGGGCTCATTAGCCGTGTTTCCACTATCGAGCTAGGACCGGGCATGCTAGTGCGTGCCAGGGCCAGTCGCGTTTCCACTGTCACTTCCGGGGCTTGATCGTGCCTCGCCGGGGCTTCCTCAAGGCCAACGGCCAGGGTTTTTCGGCCCGATGAAATCCTTGGGCCAAAGCGGGCCAGCTGGGGCTAGAGGAGGGGTTAAGAACAAAGGTGGAGTTTCTCAGCGTCTGGAGAGCGTCAGCGCGGATCATTTCACAAAGATAACAGCTTTAACACCAGCATTAAAGACGTTTTAAAATAAGTTGAGCTCAAAACGCACTCTTAGTTAGCAGCAAGTGTTTGAAATAACTTGATCCGATGTGGATTATAATCACTAAACAAGGCAGAAATATTTATAAGCGATGTAAAAGACTATGCACAGTAAACATTAACGTTACCATAGTAAACATGGTAAAAATGACCACTTGGAAAAATCAGACGTCAGCTTCTTATTCTCCATCACAATTGTGTATTTATTAAGTAACATTTTATCTGTCGTCTCGTTTCGTGAGTTTAGCTCCACGTTGCATATCATCAAAATATAATAATGATTTTTGTTCGGGAGCTTTTATAAAAATAGAGAGTCAGTGCTGAGGATCATTTCAGAAAGATAACAGCTTTAACACCAGCATTAAACACTTTTTTTAAATAAGTCGAGCTGAAAACTCTCTTTTAGTCAGCAGCGAGTGTTTGAAAAAACTTGATCCAATGTGGATTATAATCACCATACAAGGCAGAAATATTTATAAGCGATGCAAAAGATATGCACGCTAAACATGTTACCATAGTAAACATGGTAAAATATGACCGCTTGAAGAAATACGTCAGCTTCTTATTCTCTATCACAATTGTGTATTTATTAAGTTACTTAATATTATCTGTCACAAGCCTCTTCTCAAGAGTTTATCTCACGTTGCCTATCATAAAAGAATATAGCCTAAAGTTTTTTGTTCGGGAGCTTTTATAAAAATAGAGATATTATCATTCATTCTAAATGTGACGGCTACTGTGGCTTATAAACAGAAACAGACTCGACTGAATAAGCAGGCTATTTTCGTGAGCGTTACAAATAAATAAATAAAATAGAAATAAGTGTATTTATGTGTGAATAATTTTGAGTCCTGATAAATTAAAACAATATGATCAATGTATCACTTATTCTATAGTTAAAACATCTATGCTTTTGAATTTGAATATATAACAAAGCATGCAAACAAACTGCCGCTTTTATCATCTTCGTTTTGTGATCGCGCATGTCCCAGGGACTTATTTCTTAGTTTTCTATTTGGGCACTTGAGCCACACTTCAATGTCACTGCATTAGCATATCAAACCAACGGCATCTGCAAACAAATTCTCATAGGCCTTTATTAACTTTACTTTTCACAGCCATTTTTGCAAATACTCCTAACTTACTAGTGTCAGTGTCACTTGTGATGATTGTATGTACAGTAGTTATTTCCCCTCAAGTTTACACAAGTATCCTAGCAGAGTGACCACAAGATCATCAGAGCAGGATTCCCATGATACATTCTGTGACTTTCCCATGATTTTCCCAATTGTTTCTAAATACTGTATAAAGGTTTTATAACAATTGCAGTCTCGTCACTGTGCCCCAATCTGTCATGAATGATGGTCATTGCCTTAAGAGGCCTTAAATAGTGATGCTGTTAACATGTAGCAGCTTTTGTGGTTATCACACTTGAGATACAAATGTCCCAGACGTATGAAATGACACATCTGTCTTAATGAGGCTGTTATGTGCAACAAAGCAAACTTCTAATTATTGCTTATCTGCAATCTTAGGTGCAACTAGTGAAGTAGTATAAAGACATCATTTCTGGCTCTTCATTTCATTATTTTGTGAATCCCAATTGGTCACATTAAAAATGAATAGTCAGCACGATCAGTGGTTGAATATTTAGAAGGTAGGAGTTTAAAAGTTTGTTTAAATACTTGATGTAATGCTGCAGAAAGATAAAAAATATATAGGCTATATTAATTATTAAAAATACTTATATTAATATATTAATTATTTGAGGGGCTTATATTTATTAAAATTATGTATTAAAGTGAAGTGTGGAAAATGTACTCAACCTCAGGCCATCCTAGATGTAGATGAGTTTGTTTCTTCATCAGAAGAGAAATTGGAGAAATCTATTAATACTTACCAATAGATCCTCTGCAGTGAATGGGTTTCTGTCAAGAGTACAAACAGATAATAATAACATCACAATTATCCACAAGTAATACACAAGACTCCATCTGTTAATCTCTTATGAAGTGAAAATCTGCATTTTTGCAATAAATAAACTATCATTAAGATTTTTTAACTTTAAATGGCCTCTTCTGGCATTTGTTTACAATCGTGAACCATTTGAAATTTGATCTATGCATATTTCTCTCCAAATTCAAATGAGACATTTTCCCACAAGAAAGCACTGTTATGGAAAGAGGTGCTTTATTTATTTATTTTTGCGATGAAGAAACAAACTTATCTACATGGGCTGGTCAGCAATATTGCAGAATATTACCTTCTTCTAACTCAGAGGGATATATATATATATATAATATATATATTAAGATACCCAGGAATGTGAACTGCTGTGAGCGAGAGGAATTCGTCCTGGGCCCACACAAGGATCTGGTACGCTAGTTGTATAAACGGCGTGAGTGCAGACCTCCTTGATGGTTGATGTAAGAGACCACCGCTTTGTTGTCGGTGCGCACTAACACATGGTGACCTCTTAGGTCTGGGAGAAAATAACGAAGTGCACAAAGCACGGCCAGCATCTCCAGGCAGTTGATGTGCCATGTCAGATGGCGACCACTCCACAGACCACGGGCAGGGTGGCCACTCATGACCACACTCCAGCCGGTGAGATACGCGTCCGTCGCTAGCATAGCGCGGCGACAAGGAGCTCCCAGCACCGGGCCCTGGGACAAGAACCAAGGCTTCCTCCACATATCCAAGGCACGTAGGCAGCGCCGCGTGACCTTTAGCATGCAAAGTGGGTTTCCCCTCAGGGAGAAACCCCTTGGTCTTGAGCCACCACTGTAGGGGTCTCATGTACAGCAGGCCAATAGTATTCACGTTGGACGCAGCTGCCATCAGACCCAGCAATCTCCGTGACTGCTTGACAGTGAGTGACCGGCCTTCTCTCACTAAATGAGACTCACAAACAGACAGAGATGTATAAAGTACTAGAGAACCATACTTGAGTAAAAGTACAAGTGCTCTGTCAAAAAAGTGACTTGAGTAGAAGTAGAAGTGCTCTTTAAGCACCACACTTAAGTAGAAGTACTAAAGTATTCAACATTTTTTGTACTTAAGTATTGCAAGTAGTCTATTTTAAAATTTACTACTCAAGTACTGAAAGTAAAAGTACAAGTATTGTGTTATGTAGCTATTAAAGAAAGTAGTCAAAAGTTTGAACATATTGTTTTTACTATTTCAAATGATTAACCTAAAGGACAATCACAATTCCTTTGACTGTAACTTCTTGTAAACAAAAAACGGTTACTAGGGTAAGTTAGCCCAATTTGCAAAATGATGTCATTAATAACTTACCCTCATGTTGTTTCAAACCCGTAAGACATCAGAGGGTCATTTAGAATTTTTTGAAGCATCGAAAATACATTTTGGTCCAAAAATAGCAAAAACTACGACTTTATTCAGCATTGTCTTCTCTTCTGTGTCTGTTGTAAGGCAGTTAAAAACAAAGCAGTTTGTGATATCTGGTTCGTGAATGAATCATTCGATGTAACCGGATCTTTTTGAAACAGTCCACCAAATCGAACTGAATCGTTTTAAACAGTTCGCGTCTCCAATACGCATTAATCCACAGATGAATTAAGCTGTTAACTTGTTTAATGTGTCTGACACTCTCTCTGAGTTAAAACAAACCAATATCCCGGAGTAATTCATTGACTCAAACAGTACACTGACTGAACTGATGTGAAGAGAGAACTGAAGATGAACACCGAGCCGAGCCAGATAATGACTCGTTCACGAGTCAAGAACCGTTTCTGTCAGACGCGTCCGATTCGTGAACCGAGGAGCTGATGATACTGCGCATGTGTGATTTAGCGTGAAGCAAACCGACACACAGAGCGTCTGAACTGAACTGATTCTTTTGGTGATTGATTCTGAATTGATTCTGTGTTAATGTTATGAGCCCATGTGCAGTCAACGCCAATGACGCCATTGCATCGAGCGCAAAAGAATCGGTGAACTGTTTTCTTCAACTGGTTTATTGAATCGAACTGTCAGAAAGAACTAACGTTACTGGTCATCCGAGAACCGATGCAACCGGTTATTGACTCGTGAACGATATATCTGGCTCGGCTCGGTGTTCATCTCTCTCTTCACAGCAGTTCAGTCAGCACGCGCAGTCTCGCTTGATTCGCTCAATGATGTGCCAGCTTCATCAAACCTGCCATCTACAGTTCTGGCAGTGGTTTGTAATGGAATAATTCGTAACATTATTATAATTGTAATGAGTAACGATGCAGCACATAAAAAAAATATCGGAGTAAAAGTATTAAACTCAGCGAAAATATGTACCGAAGTAAAAGTGGAAGTAGGAGAAAAAAATAATACTCTAGTTAAGTACAGATACCGCCTTTTAGTACTTAAGTACAGTAGTGAAGTAGTTCTACTTCGTTACTATACATCTCTGCAAACAGATAGCGACTGACACACACAGAGCGCTTGCCGAAGACACAAGGCTGATTACCAGCTTCGCCGCTCATGCTTTTATGCTTCCTGGTCTCTGACGTCACCTGCCTATGACGTCACGCCCTTGCTTTGGACTGATTATACATGTTATTCAGAGACGTCACACTGGACGCGTTCCCCAAACGTTCTCGACGCAGCTCGAGTTCCTGAAGAGGAACCAAGGTTTCTCTTCTTGAGCCATTCTTGAGTTCTTAGTTTTTGTGGTGTTGTGTGTTACATGCTTGGATATTAATTTAAAAAAGTGGAAGTTAACCAAATATATATATATTTTTTTTGCTTATTTCAACCAAGTGTTAACATGATCTAAATAGCCACTGCTGTTAGATGCCTTTGCTACATTATGTGGCAGGCATCTTTCTCTATTTGCAGGCATTCAAAATATGTGTATTCTGGCAATTTACTTATCAACTGCAGTTTTTTTAATTATATATAGTTATATGAAGTATGTGTATATTAGTATAATTATAGAAGTTGTATTAGTGGATGCTCTTAAAAGAGTGAAATAGACTTGATGTCACAATCAGCCAAACCCATGCCACCACATATGAAAAGAAAATGCTATTGAAATTTTTTGAAAGACAGTCTGAGATACTTTCATAAAATCTTCACCTCAAATTCAACAATTAAGGTTTTCTTCATATATTTTGAGCATCACGGAAAGTGAGTTTGCTGTGAATGTACAGTATATTCTCTGCTAGCATGTTTATTCTTTTTTCCCGTCTCTGGTCTCTGTTAATTTCCTGGTTATAGACTTTGAAATATCTACAGAGCTGAAGCAATACAGTACAAACCAACCCACATAGTATACAGACTTGGCCCACGTGTGGCCTCAAGCTGGCACTGCTGGCCTCCTGTCGGCAATGGCATGTACCCTTTCAGCCAAAGCTGGGCCATGTGTGGCAATGACGGCACAGCGGGGATCCGGCAAACAACATGAGGGCCGACTGTTGATGGGAGAAGTGTGGCCCAGATCAGTCCAGTGATATGTGGCCCAAATCAGGCTAAGATCTGGCAGAATATTATTTGACCCATGATAAACAAGATAAATACAATATTATATGATAATGGTTAAATGATTACATACATATTAATGTACAGAGTAGTATTGTTAAAGGGGGGGGGGGTGAAATGCTCGTTTTCACTCAATATCCTGTTAATCTTGAGTACCTATAGAGTAGTACTGCATCCTTCATAACTCCAAAAAGTCTTTAGTTTTATTATATTTATAAGGGAAAGATAGTCTGTACCGTTTTTTCCCGGAAAAACACGAGTGGCTGGAGGCGTGACGTGTGGGCGGAGCTAAAGAATCACAAGCGCAAGTAGGCTTTTGCGTTGAGAGCGTTTGGAAGCTGTGACATTACCGTAAGGAAAAAAACATCATCCAAAACAAACCAACTGGCTAACAGTCAGATTCAGCCGTATATTTATTATCCAGAATCAGAATCCAGAGGCTGAAATTTAACAAGAGCAGCAGCATCAACGACTACAGCAGGACGTCTCTAAGTAGTATGTATTGAAACTGTATACATTTGCTTAGCGGTTTTGGAAAATTACTAAGTTCCACTTTATGTCGTCTTTTTTTTTTTTTTAAAGCTGTACATGTGGGAAGTGCAGTTTGATGACAACATCGCATGTTGTTTACTTGATGAGCTTTCGCGCCGATAGCTAAGATAACAACACAGAGATATTTGAAGCAGTTTTACTCACCGCCTGGGGTTCCAACTCATGATCGTGACCCTTTTTCGTTGGGACTGCATTATCCTTAAGAAATAAACGATACGCAAATCCGTCGTCAAACTGGGCCTTGTTTGTAAAACAAGCATCTTCGAAATGCAGGGAACAAACACAAACACTTGCACAACTCAGTTGATGCTCTGTAAAAATAAACTCCATCCACTGGTCCCTTAATGCTGTTTTTTTTGGTAATCTGTGCAGGGTTGTCTTGTCCTGGCAACCAAAAACACACTTCTTTTGTGACATTTCACTCTTATCAGTGAATGTCTCTGCTATACGGGAGCGCGCGCTCTTCCGGGAGAAGTGCCCTTAGGACCCATAAAAGGAAATTCCGTTCCATCTAACGTCACACAGACCCATACTCAAAAAAAACTTTCCGAAACTTGTGACAAACCGGAAGGAGTATTTTTGGAACAAAAATACTCCTTCAAATGTACAACTTAATTTTTTAAACTTTGTCCATGTTTAGCATGGGAATCCAACTCTTTAATCTTTGAATCCTTACATGAAAAGAAAGAGACAGAGTGTATTTAACCGTTATCATGCAATATTTTATTTGGTTTACTATGGGATCTCTCTATAATAGAGAGTGGGGGGACATCATTTTTATTAGTATGCTGTCATGCACAAGCATTAAATAAAATGATCATGAAAGTATTTTATTTTTATTTAAATCCTGTAGCCATTTGATACTTGGTGTGAGGAACAGATCCAAATTCAAACCGCATTCATTGGCGATATGTATCTCCTTGCTCTGTAGCTACAGTATAGTAACTGTTTAAAAATGTGCCGTTAAGAAGTTTTACAACAAGTTTTACGTCAGCGATATCAAATGCTCATTGGCTCTCGATGGTTTTCGTCAGAGATTGCGACATGCTGTTTTTCTGGTGATGCGTGTTTTGAAAGAGAAACGCGCACCTTGGTTAGTTCAGCCAAAAAAGAAAATTATGTCATTTATGACTCACCCTCACGTCGTTCCAAACCCGTAAGACCTCCGTTCATCTTCAGAACACAGTTTGATATTTCAGATTTAGTCCGAGAGCTCTCAGTCCCTCCATTGAAGCTGTGTGTACGGTATACTGTCCATGTCCAGAGAGGTAAGAAAAACATCATCAAAGTAGTGTGACATCAGAGGGTCGGTTAGAATTTTTGGAAGCATCGAAAATACATTTTGGTCCAAAAATAGCAAAAACTACGACTTTATTCAGCATTGTCTTCTCTTCTGGATATGTTGTGAGCGTGTTCACTGTAATGAATCACTCGATGTAACTGGATCTTGTTGAACCATGTAATTGGTTTAATACTTAATTGTCAACTATTTATATAATTATTTAATCAGAAATGACAAGGTGAATCTGCTGTATGTTTGAAACAGCGGCACTAATGTGGTATGTGCGCTCTGTTCTCTTGGTAATCTATATGTTTATTAGACTGCACTAGGCTCTTCTGTTCGGCCTGTTGAAAGCACATGAAGTGCTTGCACTAGAAAACCATTTTTTCCAATTACAGCTTGAAAGGCCTACATGGGGTTATTTTACATTAAGGAAAACTGTAATTTAACCCTACACATCGCTAGTCTGGTGTTTGTGGTATGACAACATGTTTAGAGAGGAACAGGTGAATATTTACAAGATAAAGGCGTCTCTTTATTAAATGTTTTAACATGGTAATTCAGCAAATAATTTGCAGTTCAATGGAAGTTATTGAGAAGAGATGGTCTAAATGCACTTGCAAATGAGGCCGTATGAAACACACCTCGCTTCTCATGTGGATATGTTTGTATGTCTCTTAAAAGGGCTAATGAATTTGAATGAGCCGTATCCTATAAAGGGCAACAGTGTCTGTCGTTGGGTTCAGTAAGCATTAGGTAATCAGGTAGACCCACTGGATACAGTGTGTTTTGGATTTCATCATTGTCATCAGAACAACTGTGGTGTGTATGTGCTGTTGCAGGACAAGTTGATCCAGAATGGATTGTGTAAGTACCTAATCCAGGTCATTGTGTGTTTGTCTGCTGTAGTGAAGCTCAGTATCTGTTCATTGTTTTGAAGAAGCTGTGAACATAAGTAATTAATTGTGGGGTTCTTTGTAGAAAATAAGGACATTCCGATTCTGATTTCAAATGAGATAATATATTACCACAGATGCGATTTGAAGTCACTCTTGTGATAATTTGTTATGACTTGTTTATAGGAGTAGAGGAAATCGTATGATTAAAAGCGAATAAAAGCTTTTTTAAAGAGGTAGCTATAGCAAATAGAAATATGAATAATATACTGTAATATACACATTTAAAAAGAATGGTTTCATAAAACTTCATAAAACACAAATGGTTTTTTAAACATTCTTTGAAACTTAAAGTTGTTCAAAAGGTTGTTCATAGTGTGGGGGGGGGGGATAAAAATTATTTCATATTTATTCATTAAAATGTTCATACCCTTTTCCCATATTTTTTATATTTAGATTCATATTTGCATTATCTAATTTATCTTTATATATATATATATATATATATATATATATATATATATATATATATATATATATATATATATATATATATATATATATATATATATATAATTTAATAACAAATTTAAATAATCTTTTTTTTCATGTTGTACTTTATAATATTGTGATACCTATTTGCAGCATTTAAAATGATTGTGTTATCTCATATGTGGGTTTCTTGTGGTTGCAATGGGAGTTTTTAAGACAAGATGCTTGCCAGGTAAAGGTTTTAACCTATAATCTACTTAAAGTACTACTAAACTGTACTTTTAACCCCTACAGCTGTTTCATTCTTGAATATGGTCTCAGTCTTGTTTTGTCAGACTGAATATGAACAGTTGTGGGCTGGTCTCTGAGGAAATAGCAGCTGTGGCAACATTGATCTTAATCTCTAAATTTCTTGGTAATGGCTGATAGTGGTAGTAATAGTGTTGCAGTGATGTAGTGTTATTGAGTTAAGTTGTATTGTATGGGGTGTTTAGCTGCATTCTCACACCTCCCTATATATATATATATATATATATATATATATATATATATATATATATATAAATATATATATATAAAACAGTCCTCCTATTCTCACTCTCTTAAAACTTAATTTTATCACATGATTTGAAGATTGCATCACACACCAAGGTTCCTCTTCGGGAACCCGAGCTGCGTCGAGCACTTTTGGGGAACGCCTTTGGCAAGAACAACTCTGAATATTGTGTGCAATCAGTTCAATGGAAGAGCGTGACGTCACGGACGGGGTGACGTAGCGACCAGGAAGCCATAAAGGCACGTGCCATGCAGCTGGCTTCAGCTTCGCGTCTTTCAGCAAGCGCTCTGTGTGTGCATATTCATAAGTCTGTCTTGTAAGTCTTATTTACTGTTGTCTGTCCAGTATCAGTAGACTAAAATGCCTAAGTCTAAAGCGAAAACCAGACATTTGAAGGGCGAAACCAAATCGCTCTATAAACTGTGTGTTCCTCCATGCCAGCGCTACATCACGGCTGGAGACACACATGATTTATGCGTGGTTTGCCTGGGGTCGAAGCACTCTGAGTCGGCTCTCGATGGAGCTGACTGTCCGCATTGTGAACGATTGCCAATGCGGACGCTTCGATCCCGGAGGGCTCTCTTCGAGGAGGGAGCCTTCGCCAGCGTTCCCCGCGGCTCTGGCCCCGCTTCTGCTGAGGCAGATCAGCTGCTGCACTCGTGGGGTTCGCAGGTGGATCTGGCAGAGGGAATGGAGACGGGCCAGTCCTTATCTCCTTCCTCATCTGCTAGATCCGGCGCCCAAACCCTGGGATCGGAAGCACGCTCATCGGTTTCTTCCCCCCAGGGCGAGGGGTCGACACTCCACCTCTCTTCTTCTGATGAGGTGGATGTGGAGACAGTTGGTAGGGATTCGCCACCCCTTTTGCCCCAGTACGAGGAGCTGCTGGAGGTGGTTACTCGCGCTGTTGAGAAGTTAAAGATAGACTGGCCCCCAGAGAAAAAACATGAACCGCAGAGAAGTGAACTCGATGAGCGGTATCTCAGGCCCAGACAACCACCTCCAGCCCGGAGCCTTCCCTTTTTTCCCGACCTCCACGATGAAATAGCGAGGTCGTGGAAACACCCATATTCTACCCGTCTCTTCGGCCCTGATTCGCAGTATTATGGGAATGTGACAGGGCTCGATGAGCGTGGGTACAGAGAGCGATGCCACGGGTCGAACAGACGATTGCGGGCTATCTGTCACCCGGTTCGGCATCATCTCTGAAGCATCAGCGTTAGTGGGCAAGGGCTATGTGGCAGCAGGTCAGGCGGGGGCGTGTCTTCACACTATGGCCGTCCTCCAAGCATATCAGGCCGACCTGTTGAGAGATGTAGATCAAGTCCAACGATATTGCAGAGCTTAGACGGACCGCTGATCTCTCCCTCCGCGCCACCAAAGAGACCGCTTGTGCAATTGGGCGGTCTATGGCAGCCTTGGTAGCCGCGGAGAGGCATTTATGGCTGAACCTGTCCCAAATTAAAGACCGTGACAGGTTCTGCCTCCTGGACGTCCCGCTCCAAGCCTCGGGCCTGTTCGGCGACACAGTCAATACTGTCGTTGACAGGTTCCAGGAGGCCCGTAAGCAGGCGGCGGCGTTCCAGAGTTTCCTCCCTCGTCGCTCTTGTGGGTTATCTGGATGGGAGATACTCACACCACTAGCAGGCTCCTCATACCGCGAGGCTCAAAAGCTCTGAGTCGGGGGCTCCTAGAGTTAAATCTGATCTTCGTACAGTTTTCAAAACTAGGAAGTCCTCGACGAAGAGGTCCTGACACCAGTACTCCAGTGACCTCGAGGGTAGCCCCTACGGGGTCAGAGCGGTGTCCACCTCATTATACGG
>NC_039272.1:7996160-8069188 GCF_003368295.1 Carassius auratus | reverse complement strand
TTAATAAAGTCATACATCCATCAATCAAATGGCTGATTATAGAGATTCAGGACTACAAACACACACACAACAAACAAGCACACACACTTTTATGTGTAAAGCGTATGACTGTGGTTTAGTGGGTAAACAATAATGTGTCAAAGAACTCAACCTGCCTCAAGAGACAAGTGTGAGACTGATGCGACAAAAGCCCTCCGGCAAATTTTAATGATGGATTGAGAATCATTATCCTTCTGATGGTGATGTGAGTGGCAAAAGACATTTCTTGTGGACATGTGTGGTCTGTGCTTGATGATTGGCTTGATTTTTCCCCCCACTATGAATCTGAGAAACTAGGCTAATGGCTTTTCTGTACGTGTACTCAGTCCTCTGTGCTCCTGTGAATATGGGGATCTGCTTGCTAGACAATCAGACGCAGTTGTTGCTCTCACTCAATCAAATGAAGGAATAAGAATCAAAGAATAATAGCAAAAGCTGTGCTACAATACAGCCATGGTGGTTTCATCTGTGAAATCTTCAGTAATTCATACAAATTAAGTAAAACAATAATATTGAAAACTATAAGTGCAGAAGCTGAAGTAAAATTACCAATTAATAATAAATAATAATAACTAATTATTAGTGTTGTTGTTGTTACAGCTAGAGTGACTCACTACATTTTTATCAAATGTAAAAAAAAAAAATACAAATACAATAACAAATAATAATAAAAAATGCACAAGACTCAGTTTTCATTTTCATTACATGAGCTGAAGTCTTGATCAATAGCGAGGATTTGATTTGGCCGCTGCTGGTCGTGGAGCACTCTTTATTTTGGTTGTAATAAACAGAAAATAAAGTCAATGTATTCCATATTAACATACGGAAAATCTAGTGCGTCATTTAACTGCGCAGAGCATAAACATTTAAGAGACCGTGTCAGATGTGAGGACCAGAGCTAACTAGCATGGTACATTCTTTACGACTGGCAGTTTGTCAAGCTGCTTAAGTGTCCCCTTAACAGAATTTACGGTCATTTGAAAAGTGACAATGCACAAAAACGGCTACTTTTCTCTCGATACTCCTTCACAGCCCGCTAAAACCTTGTCATAAATCTAGCCTCATATCCAGGCAGATGGCTTGTGTTGTCAGATATCACACGCCAACACGCTTTTTACCATCATTGTCTTGACAGAAATATGTTGGGGAAACTGCAGTGTCACATCACTTAGCGTGGTTTAGCCGAAGTCGCCTGGTGCCATTTTAATCAATCAAATTTGTCACTTTTTTACTATAATGATCTTATGGTAGGGACCCAGCATTAAGAGGATGTGGAGAGACTTATCTATCCGGCCTTGATTTACGACAGGCCATAGAACTTCGTACTGGGGACTCAGTCATTCCAGAGGAACAGCATTTTCTATCAAATGGATCCCGGGGTAGGTTATGCGAGTTATTCCTTTAGGCCAGATGGAAATGCCACTCTTTACTTCCATCTCAGACTCGGCCCCTATTTGTTTGAATAGAAAGCAGTTTTGATTTTGATTTTCTCATTTGGAAAATACTTTCTGAAAAACAAACTAGCATTTAGACACATGAGTCAATGAAAAAATGGGATGGGATGTAACCATAAAATAATAATAATAATAATAATAATAATAATAAATAATAAAATGTTCCTTATATCTTATATTTTATGTATGCATGTTGTTAAATTCTTCCAGTTAAACGTCACAATCTGTACCTACGATCAAATCTCATTACAATATCTTTTTGTCTTCTACATCACAGACACAAGAGAGAAAATGTTGAGTTTTACAAGAGAGAATCGAATGTCATATTCATGGAAAAGCCAATGCAGAAGTGCCATTCCCTCACAGCTCTAATAAACTTTGCTTGTGATGTCAAGTTCATCATTATTTTTTAGCACCCTGTTATTTCCAGTTTGACCTTTATACTAATTAGAGTTTGACCCTGGAAAAAGCCGACTCACTTCTTCCTTCACACTCTCAGTCAAGGCTAGACAAAGTTATTATGCCTTTATTCCCAGGGAAAGGAATATTGGAGTTTTCTAAAAGAGCAAACCCATAGGTAACCTATTACAAAACTATACACAATCATAGCTAATTTCTTCGCATTGATTACTGCTTGGACATTTAACGTGCACCCTCTGGCAAATTCTAGTATGTGTGTTTGCTCCCCATTGGCTCGCTGAGTATTACATTCATTGATTCCATGAAGAGGACTAAAAATGCCAAACTGTTCATTAATCTTAATAAAGACTGCTCAGGACCTAGAGCTGTCTCTCTTTGCTCTGGGCAAGGATGCAATTCATGTAGAAGAACAAACATTATACACAACCGTTGCCTGGGATCCAGGAGCAAAAGTATTACCACCTGTAACTTGGTCAAAAGCTAAACTTGTCTGAATTACATACAGTACACTGCAGTTCAAAAGTTTGGGGTCAGTAAGAATTCTTTTTTATGTTTTTGAAAGAAGTTTCTTAAGCTGCATATCTGATCAGAAATACAGTAAAACTTAATGTAACATATTATTGAAAAATATAATAATATTGTGGATCATTGTTGTTTTTATGATAGGCTACTATAGAGAACACAAACAATAGTCACATGGAACCTAGAGGTTTAAAAAGGGGTGTCTATTGTTAATATGAAATTGCATAATTTGTTAGGGGGAAAGAAGAGCTGTGTAATATATTGCTACTTTTATATTCTTCAACTTTAATCACGAGTAAAACCCACTCAAATTCCGTTTCGTTGTTAACAGATTAAAAACATTTGATGAGCATGTATGTGTGTAAATAGAGACCTCTAGTGACAGAAAGCAGAAATGACACTCAAATACAACCAGTAACAGGCTAAGAAGGCTTGAACAGTTGGCAAATGATCTAGCAGACCTCTATCAGACCCAAATTAACATGCTTAGGGCACAATAGCTGATAAATTAAGTTTGTCTTGACAAAATCATTTAAAATAGCATGCTAATGAAAACAATGCAACAAAAGGGTCACAAATGCTAAATTATACCTTACTAAATTAACAAACAAAATAATTTCCAAAACGGCATAAATGGCACCATCTCGTGGCTGATAGTTCAAACTAAATATTTCTAACAAACGCAGCTCATAAGAGTCTTCTTGGTGGCATTGAAAGAATGCAACACTGTTTGATAGTTGAATAAATTAGGACAGACACATTCAAATTACGCAACTGTTTTAAATATTGATAATCAGCAAATCTGCATTTTAGAATGATTTCTGGATCATGTGACAATGAAGACTGGAATGGACTGGGCTGTAATGATGCTGATAATTCAGCTTTGATTATGGAAATAAATTACATTTAAAAATAGAAATATTGAAATAGAAAGCAGTTATTTATTTATTTATTATTTACTGTTTTTGCTACTACTATTTAAAAAAACCGAAGGCTTGGTGAGTAGATAATACAAAAAAAAAAAAAAAAAAAAAAAAACATAAAAAAATATTAATGTTCAAATGCTTTTGACAGGTATATTGATTGAAAAAAAAAAAGTGCTTTAGCCTATATAAAGAATATGAAACGTGCTCTGAGTTGCTGCAGAAAAAAAGAGCAACCACCAAAACAAAAAACTTATTGAAAATGCAAACTGATTGTCTGGCAGCAGGAGGCGCTGTGATAAAATGAAAATGCCATCAAAACAGTGTTATGAAGACAGTCCTTTCCCTTCTGAGATACATTTATATAAAACACCTGTGACGTGTTTTGATTTTGAAAGTGCAGTGCTAATGTAAATGATCATCTTTGTAGAGTGTAGCTTGTGCCAGGTCCGCAGATTCTTTCTGGAGATACTTATGGACCCCCTCTGTAGGAGATAGCAAACTTATGAACATTACAAGCACACTTGAAAACTTGGACAGTTTTGACAGCAGCCCAATTGGTGTAGCAACTTTTTCCAGGTATCTAAGCAGTCAGATTTTCAAGTACTGCTTTGAATGAGTTGAGCTGGCATTCCCACCTAGTTTTAGAGAGCTGCAAATTCACTGTTCTCCTAGTTGTTTCTGTGTGTCATTAAATGCTTGATGATTGACCACTGATGTACTAAAGAAGGAATACACATTCCGTAATGCTTCAAGAAAAGTAATCTGCCTCTTGTACAGCCCTACAAGTGTGATAAAGTAGTACCAAATTCAGTTCATGGGCATAACAATGCATTTAAACTGCTTCAAGAACCGTTTCTGTTAGACATGTCCGATTCGAGAACCGAGGAGCTGATGATACTGCGCATGTGTGATTCAGCGTGAAGCAGACTGACACACAGAGCGTCTGAACCGAACTGATTCTGTGCTTGTGTTATGAGCCCACGTAAACCTGTTCTTTTGCGCTCGAAGTAATGGCCTCATTGGCGATGACTGCAAGCCTTCGGTTTACCTGGGCTATAATGACATATAGCTTTAATATGTTGTTAAACAGTTGCTAGGGTGCTAAAAGTGGTTGCTAGGGCATGGATATGAAGTTATGTCACTACTTATGGATTGCTTGATAGGCCGGTGAACCATTTCTTCTACCGGTTTATTGAATCGAACTGTCAGAAAGAACTACTGGTGATCCGAAAACCGATGCAACCGGTTCTTGACTCGTGAACGAGTCATTATCTGGCTCGTCTCGGTGTTCATCTTCAGTTCTCTCTTCACAGCAGTTCAGTCAGTGTACTGTTTGAGTACATGAATTACTCTGGGATATTGGTTTGTTTTAACTCAGAGGGAGTGTCATCCACATTAAACAAGTAAACAGCTTAAGTCATTTGTGGATTAATGCGTATTGGAGACGCAAACAATTTAAAAACTATTCTTGGTGACTTGGTGAACGGTTTGAAAAAGATCCAGTTAAATTGAGTGATTCGTTCGTGAACTGGATATCACACTGCTGTGTTTTGAACACTCACAACAGACACGGAAGACAAGACAATGCTGAATAAAGTCGTAGTTTTTGCTATTTTTGGAGCGAAATGTATTTTTGATGCTTCAAAATATTCTAACTGACCCTCTGATGTCACATGGACTACTTTGATGAGCTTTTTTCTTACCTTTCTGGACATGGACAGTATACACACACAGTTTCAATGGAGGGGCTGAGAGCTCTCAGACTAAATCTAAAATATCTTAAACTGTGTTCCGAAGATAAAAGGAGGTCTAACTGGTTTGGAACAACATGAGGGTTATTAAATTACATAATTTTCATTTTTGGGTGAACTATAACTTTAAGTCTTTGAACTGCCTGCTGAAAATGGACATGTGCTGAATCCTAAACCCTCTCACTCGGTTGAAACTAAAGCGTTTTTTCCACAGGTGGATGATTGACATCAATGAGTTTCACTAGTATTTTGGAACTGATTTGTGAATGATGACTTACCAGTAAAAAGACAGAACACCATTGTGTAGTGAGTTCGTGTGAGAAAAAGAAGAGGACAAGGGTCGGCTGGACTGCTGACAAGTTTTATTAGTACTCAAAATAAATATTCTTTGTAAACCCCAACGGTGACTTTTACCTTGACAAAAATATACTCTAACGCATAGCACTTCCAGGTTACTCCTTCCAGTTTTCAGGTCACATCAGCAGTCCATCTCTCTCTCAACTGCTTCCGTTTCTCCTGGCATTTTATACTCTCCACACCAATTACTAATGTGTCTGCTATCTCTCTGGTTGATTTGTTTGGGTTGCATGCAGGGCTCTTTGAATGCATGATGTAGCTTCACTGCAATAGATTCCAATTGCAAATGCCACACTTCAACCTGCTTAATTGATGACAAAATTAATGAAGGAATATCCCATGCCTGTCCACGAAAGCTTTTGAGTCCACTGTCCAATTACTTTTGTTTCCTTTGGTTCCTTTGCCCTCACAATGAACCTGGGAGTGTGCACCTCATGTGCCCATATACATTATATAATTATAGTATTCATTTATTTTTATTAACATGCTGTGCTTTGGACCTTAAACTTTGGACAACAAGGTGATCTTTATTTTGTTTTTTGTTTTTTTTTGCACCCTCAGATTCCGGATTTTTAAATAGTATCTCGGTCAAACACATCACTGGCAAGCTTACTTATTATTATTATTGATATAAAAATCTCAATTTCCAAAAATGTACCTTTATGATTTGTGGTCCACGGTGACAAGTTGGCTTGAATAATTATGTTGTCTACTTTTTATGTTACATAGTCTCTACTCACACAAGTCATTATTTGATGAGAGATTGTAACAATTAAATTCAGATATGGATATGTAAATACTTACCACTGACAGTTTTATCTGGTTTATGTTTTGTATGATTTTCTCATCCAGATATTTCTGTACACTTAGAAGGTGCTTATTTCCTCTGAGGTGTGGCCTCTTTTCTCCAGCTTCTGAGACACACACTCTTGTTTGAATCACACACGTTTGTTTTTGTGGAAAGTGGGGACATCCCATAGGCGTAATGATTTTATATACTATACAAACTGTATACTCTATGGCCCTACACCTACCCCCCCCCCCACACACACACATTTATACAAAAAGTGAAGTTCAAGAACTGATGGACTAATCACAGACTTTTTTAAATCTGACCACTCTCAAGTAGAAATTAAGTAGCATATGTGACCTATGCTGTTCAATAAGGGCAGTGTATATTTATCAGGATCGCATTATGCTTGCTTTATGCAGAGAAAAGGCACTCCCTCTCAGAAAAATACAAATAAAGATAATGTTGGATGTTTCATTAATATTTGGAGCATTGAGATCACTAGACGAGGGCTTACTGAACTAATTTTTGTGAAAACCTCAAATGGGAATAATATCATGTGATGCCCTTGGATGTTACAACACTTGCCTTGAATGGTCTTGATCACTGGGGATATACAGTGGACTGAGCTCTGAAAAGATCCTGCCTGAAAAGTCTCCTAAACAAATCGGATCCAGTGACTATCGACTCAGCGGTTGGCTACAAAATTACCCCCACATCGGCAATGGGACTGCACCATAGACCTGTTGCCTGGGGCAACGCTACCTAAAGGTAAAAATGAACTTACTGTCCGCCCCGAAACAGAAGGCCATGAGGGACCTCTCAAGCAGAAGTTCATTCAACCATCCACTTCACCTACCAGTTTTTATTTTTCGTCAGTAAGAAGGATGGAGGCTTGAGGGCTTCACAGTGCACCCGAGACCCATCGACCCCGTGACCCGTACGGATTCGGGTCTATATTTCAAATGATCAGCCGGGTCCGGGTCGGGTCCGGGTCGGGTCCGAATCTATTACTTCGGGTCCAAGGTCTGTTTAACATTGTGTGTAATACCTGTGCGATCGGAGTCATCGGACTCGGAGAACAACCGGCCGTGATCAAACAGGCTTGTGTTTTTTGTATCTTGTAAAATTAGGAAAAGAGAAGTGTGAGGGGAAAAAAAAGCAATCTCTCTCTCTTTCTCTGCCGTTACGCACGGTAATAATGCTTGCAGACTTGACACACTCATATTTAATATATTTCAAATCAGCAACAAAATCTGAGGTGAAGTGTCACATGAATGGTTTCTGTGATGCTCAAATTGCATTAAAAGGCATATTTTTGGTTGATCGCATGTGCAGTCTCGAGCGTGTGTCATGTTTTAATGGCAACCAGTGAGGGACAAACCTCGCTTTACATTTTCTCCCATTTTTATAATAAAATAAATGAACCGTTTAACCTTAAAGTTTTGTCAGATTCAGACTCGACGCAGAGCAGAGAGCACAGAGATGATATATGGGGGGGGGGGGGTAGGTGTAGGGCCATAGAGTATACAGTTTGTATAGTATATAAAATCATTACGCCTATGGGATGTCCCCACTTTCCACAAAAACAAACGTGTGTGATTCAAACAAGAGTGTGTGTCTCAGAAGCTGGAGAAAAGAGGCCACACCTCAGAGGAAATAAGCACCTTCTAAGTGTACAGAAATATCTGGATGAGAAAATCATACAAAACATAAACCAGATAAAACTGTCAGTGGTAAGTATTTACATATCCATATCTGAATTTAATTGTTACAATCTCTCATCAAATAATGACTTGTGTGAGTAGAGACTATGTAACATAAAAAGTAGACAACATAATTATTCAAGCCAACTTGTCACCCTGGACCACAAAACATAAAGGTACATTTTTGGAAATTGAGATTTTTATATCAATAATAATAATAAGTAAGCTTGCCAGTGATGTGTTTGACCGAGATACTATTTAAAAATCCGGAATCTGAGGGTGCAAAAAAAAACAAAAAAACAAAATAAAGATCACCTTGTTGTCCAAAGTTTAAGGTCCAAAGCACAGCATGTTAATAAAAATAATAATAAGCTTGGATTCATTTATGGTAGGAAATGTACAAAATATATTAATGAAACATGATCTCTACTTAATATCCTAATGAGTGTTTTACTTTGGTCTATTACTGTAGGAACATTGGCTTTACATTTCCATGCTCCTAAACATAACACTGAACAAAACAAACTGTGGTTGTTTTACTCATGAACATAAAACGAGTAATTGACAAAAGTTCACATATGTCAAGAACTTGAATCTGCTCTAAGTGCCCCCAAAGTGGTGGATGAATTTAAGCATGATGATGTTTTGTCAACAACTAAGTTTTTGCAACTTTTTTGAGATTACCATATAAATATATGATGTCTGGATAATCTCACATACTGGTAATGTGTCACGGCTGTCTGATCTCTGTTTCCCTGGGTGTCCACTAGTGGGCTCACTTCCCCTTAGGAACCTCACCATAGGCACTAGAATTCCCACTAGCCTCGTCCCTTCATCACAGTAATTGCACTCCTGTTAATTGCACTAGGTGCCTTCACTTATTAGTCATTAGCTTCCCTATATCAACCAGTATTTTCCTGTTGTCTGTATGGAGTCCTTGCCTTCCTTTCCCTTTGTACCCAGTCTTCTCGTCTTCCGAGTTCCTGTTCCCTTTCCTGTTCCTTCTTTCTTTCTTTGTTTGTTTTCGGACTGCATTCTGGTTTTGACCCTGACTTGTTTTGACTACGATTTGGATTACCCCAATAAAACATACCTGCAATTTGAACTCTCTCTCTCCCTGTGTTTCACTGGGTCGCGGTCGTCACATAATGTGGTTCAAGTGGTACATTGTCCTTATTAATTTTCTTTCTCTTTTCTCTTTTGCAGGTCTAAGTCAGTTCCAATGAAGCCACAAACACAGTTCATAGTTCCTGAATTTCTATAATGCATTAATTAATAATAATAATAAAAAAAAAATGTCATGTTAAGGTTTTGTGTTTATTCCATGTTGAGTATTCTGTGAATAATTTGATTTTAGGTGCATATTCTTAATTCTTTACAAAACAACCTGAACTGTTAGCTATTGAAAGGTTGGTGGAGTTTAAATAAATAAATATTATATTCTTGACAAAACCAGTGTATAGTTGTATTAATAATTTAAATAATTTAATTAATCAATGGCCTAATTACCAGCTATCAGTTAAACATTCAATTCAGAACCAATATAAATACCATTAAATGTGCAAATAAAAACCAATAGAAACTTGTAATGGAACCATCAGAACCAATAAAAAATTGCGACCGAAAACATTATGTGACCAAATTTGTTATGGAAAACTATAAAACCAATAAATCCTAATGGTATATGCCCACAACACACTAGCCTAATGGAGACCATTTGGTAATGTTTTTCATTGTTAATGGATGATGGTTTGTAATGGAAACCATTAGAATTTCTGTAATGGTTTCTATTGTTTTATTCAGCAGGGAGGGCAGAGCCCTGATAGTCCCCAAATTGAAGACCTGGTCATATAATGCATTTTAGTAGCGGATAGTAACGGAAATCAATACAAAAACGCAAGCTCCTGTCCTTTTCCAGAACCAAAACCACTGGATTACGCCATTCACTCTGGGAAGGCTCCACAATGCCCATTTCCTGCATTAAATTGACCTCCTCAGTGAATCCTGACACCATGCTTTCAGGAATGCAGTAACTCATTCTTTTCACTTCAGAGTTAGGCTTCAACACAATTCGATGCTGAACGAGTGTAGTACAGCCAGGAATACTCTTAAACAATTCTGAATTGCATAGCTCTTGACTATGCTCTTTCTGTTCCCCTGATAAGTGGTCAAGATTAACAGAGGAATCCGGACTAACAGATAAAAACTGTTCTTCTATCTCCGCTTCATCATCTACCAACTGAATCAAATTCACACTCGCAAACACCTCAATTACTGGTAAAGGCATCAAAGGCGCTTTTGGGGGACCCCAAGGGGCAGTGCTCTGGCATTCTGGACACCTCTTACAGCATTCGGCTATATCTTTAGTCATGCCTGGCCAGAAAAAGTGTTTGCTAATTCGATGGTACATTTTACCGCAACCCAAATGACCAGCCCAGGGAATAGAATGCCCCAATTCCAAGACCATATTATGTACATTCAAAGGGAGAATCATTTGTATGGCATTTTGTATCTTAAGATACAAAATACCATTATCCAAGCAAAAGAACCCTTAAAAACAACATCTTTGCCTTGCTCTACATTTTCAATCATTCTAAAGTAGATGGAACCAATTTTGGAATCGGTTTTCTGCAGTTCTGACATATCAGTAGGGATCTGCCACTCACAATTTAATTTTTCTAAACCTTCCCCATCTGCAACTTCTACCACCGTTCCCTGAAACTTGTCTAGCCTCTACTCACCTTTAGATTTCACAGGCTTCACTGGGTGCGTTAGAATCTCACAATCATAAAATGGAAGGCATTTCAAGGGGGTTCCCTCATTCACCTCATGACTGTCAAAATTTTGCCCGGGTTAACACCACATTGCAAGTATGCCTGGATACAACAAATCCATTAACACAGTACAGTCATGACCGATAATCACAGGATATGGCAGTTTTGGAGCCAACCCCACTTTCATAAGATAAGATTGCTCATTAACCCCTAAATACACTTCAGTGGTCGGATAAGACCGTTCTTCACCATGGATATATTTTACCATGACAGGGCAATCAAATTCCATAGAACACTCAGATACAAGACCAGCTTCTACTTAAGTTATAACCTTTTTACCATTAAGTTTTACAGGAATGGTGACCTCACTGGGCATTGGAGAATTGGTAGGTTCAGGTATCATCATTTGGGGAACATAACAGACATTGGTGAGCTTTTTCTTCCGATTTGGACAGTACGCTGCTGTTTGCAGAATTACCGGACTTGTTTCGTCGCAGACATCACACTCCCGAGTCGAATGCACAAAGTCCGCACTACCGGAGGAGGCACGTCTAAAATCAGCATACTTTGTATTGAGAAACGCGCGCAAACCTACGTCACCAATCTATTTGCCTAATCTTCCCAGTACTTTACACCGCGGTGGAAAAGCAGAAAGCAACAGGTCTGGGGGGAAAAAAGTTCCTGGTACAAATGTTCCGGGTAATTTCGGTGGAAAAGCGGCATAAAATACTTAATAGTCCCCCCTGTAGCTATGCTTGTTTCTGTTTGTTTCACCAGTCTCCCACTCATATTCTTACCACCTTATAGCAGTGAGTATACCTTGCGAGAGGAAGGCTTGTCCCTTATGGTCTTCCACTGAGCATAACTCCTAGGCTCTGTCCTTTGCCTAGCTGCCACTAAGACATCAGCCAGCCTGGCAGCCTCCTCTGCAGAAGAGAGATCATGCTCTTTAATCCAGGTTTGCAGCTCAGGACACAGCATTCTCAAAAACTGCTCCAAAATGATAGTCTCTGCAACCTCATAGACAGTCTTTCCTGCCGGTTTCATCCACTTGTAGAGCAAATCTTTCAACTGAACATACAGTTCTTTTGGAGTCTCTTCCATCAACAATTCGATGGTACGAAACCATTGCCGGTAAGTCTCAGCATTGATAGAATATTTCCTCAATATTGCCTATCTCACTTGCGCATAGTCGGTCACTTCATCCACAGCCATCGCTACATAGGCGGTACGGGCCTTGCCAATGAGCAGGGGAACTAGGCGAATGGCCCAAACTTCTGGAGGCCATTTACACACCGTAGCAATTCACTCAAAAGTAGTAAGATAATGCTCAATGTCATCCATCTCACTGAGCTGCTGCATCCTTCCACATACTCCCAGCAGTTGGATGTTGCGCTCCATCAGAAATTCTGGAAGAAGGGCCTGGATCTTCACTTCCCCCTGCTGGCAAGTTTTCCCTGTCCAGTATGCTGACCCACTTCATCCTGAAGGAGTCGAAACTGATGCTTCAAAGACCTCCATCTTGTCTCTTGCCGTGCATTTTCTTGCTCTTGACGATCCTGTGTCACTTTTTGATTCACCAGGAACTTCTGGAACATATCCTTCAACTCTGCAATATCCGTAGAAGAACTTTCATAGGAAATTAGCTCAACAGCTTCTCCAAAAGTCCCTTGCAATTCTTCCCCATCTTCTCCAGGGTCCATCAGGATGGTTTCTCACCACGTGCCCACTTTGGTGCCATCACACCTGAAGATTTGACACAGCAATGCTCCTCTTCTGGAATATCCCACCGCTGCCACCATATTGTGGGGACATGACCAGAACAAAGGCGGGGAGACACTTGCTTGCAGTCAAAAAAAAGTTTATTGACTCACATCTGACACTGGACACATTACAGTTGACCCTCCTCATGGAGGTCCCAACCAACACTAAACCCTGAGAGGCCAAGTATGCCCTTTTTTAAACTCAAGGGTCAAACCATCCCAAATTATAGGAAAACCCACAAAAAGAAAAAGCATAAACACACACATAAACAGCCACATAAACTCAATTGAAGATAAAGTTCAAAACAACATAAGATCAACATTACAAAAATACATTCAAAAACTGAACAATACATTTACATATACACACATTCAAAATAAACAATAAACCATGACCCCCTGCTCTGACTAGCCAGTAGACTATGCCTACATTACCCAAAATTCCATTTGATTGTATACAATAGAAAACAGGAAGGCCACACTTCCTCTTAAACCCTCATCCCCAAACCATGCTGCAGTCATGAGCCCAGAGGAAAAAAGGTAAGGAAATAAAAATGAAGCTTTGAATAAATAACTACAAAAATAACCCTTTTTGGCATCTCTTTTCCTTGACCTTATGTGCACCTTAGACCGGAAAAATAAACCCCCAAAAAAAAACAACAATAGAAAACAAACATTCATATCAATAATACAAACCAAACAAATATAAACCAAACAAAACACAGGGCGTAGCCTAAAGATTAAAGGTGACTTATGACTTCGTCAGAGTGTGTTATAAGCTACGTGACATGGGCTATAGTTTATAACACGATGCAAAAACTGCCACAACTAAATGCTGAACGCCACAATCAACTTTATTAAAAGTAGTGTTAAAATCTCAATCCACTGACTCCACTCAAAATTGTGTGTGTATTCCCAGAGCAAGTGTGACACATGTAAATAAATCTAGGGCCAGTACGATCAACATATGAATTTTTTTTATTATTTTTTTGTTAAATCATTTTCAGGTCAAAATGACCTAAGGGACGGATGAAGGTTAAACTATGTCATTTAATTTCTGTCTTGTCACCAGCAAATCGCTGCATTGCTGATCGTGGTTCTGAGTATCGATAACATCTGCCATTTTCGGGGAACACGAGAGCGCGCAGTAATCTTAAATTAAATGATTTAAGAAATTTGAACCAAATCCGCAAATTCATTCGAAGAACCAAATTAGCCAGAGATCAGTTTTCACGACTAGAAGATCTGGCATCTTTCAAATCATCTCAGATGTATTCAGCGATACATCTAAGTACTAAATACGAGCCCCTGGAAACCCCCACAAGACTTGCAGTTTTTGAGATGTGGGAAAGAAATTGCTTGTGCGTTAATATGATTGATTAGGACCTAAAGTTGCAGCTGCTAAATAGAATTGCTGTTGTCCGTGTCATTAAAGTTAATCAAACAAAAGACCTTGAGATGCACCCACTGTTCTTCCAATAACTTTTGTAGCTTTAATAAAAATTAATGTTTTGTAAAATAATCAAGCTTGAAAGCAAGACTGAGATGTTTTAATTGTTTCATGTCACCACATTTATTTTAGCATAAATTCAAAGGGTCTGTTGTTACGTTTAGTCACATTTGAGTAAATAAACATGTATAAGCATGCAGCATTTTTTTGCAGTAATAGATACAGTTTATATATAATTTAATCATGGATGGAGGTCAAAATTCCAAATGCAGTACAGTATCAATACAACTGCAGTACAATCAGCAAAACATGTTTCAGTAGGAGTGGTTAGAGATAAAGGGTTTTTATACTATCAAACTGCTTGTAGGCCTTATGCTCCAGAGAAAGAAGCAAAGAGTCATCTTAAAATGTTATTTTGAACTTCCGTTTTGCAGGAGCTCTGTATATATCTACAACATTGCTGTCGAAGAGTTTTAGCGAGTGAATTGGACTAGTGTTAACAAAAGTTATCATAAGCACTAAAAACTTTGAAATCAATGTCAAAACAATTGTCCGGGAAGATTTTAAAACTGCAGGTTCATACAAAAATCCTTATCGTTTTACTTCCATGTTGTGAAAATATAAACTGAAAACAGAAGACAATGACTGCAGTGCTGAAAAGGGGCGGGGCTACATAAGGTCTGTATACATTTGCTGTATAGTGACAAAAGTGCTAAGCTTAAAAAGGCACAATAATAGGCACTGAGCTTGTAGACAGAAGGCATGGAGACAAGGCTGGTACAGGACACCAAGAAGGCATATTAGGACAGAATTATATAGTGCTTTGATTTGGATCATAAACCGGTGCAGAAGGATCTGGATGGAAACCAGGCTGGATGGCATGTGGATTTGGATAGACCCCTGCAGCAGTTCCTGGAAAGGGCAGCACTGTAGGGTCATACAAATTGGGGTAAAGTCCTGCAGGTGGAGGAGGTAGTTCACCAGGATAAGGCACAAGGTTAGGCTGAGGTGGTGGATATGGCTGGAATCCTCCAGGTGGGCCTTGCCAGGGAGGACACTGTTGTTCAGCTGGAAGAATGACCACAGGAAATCTGACTTCTGGATCTGAAGCAAAAGACACATCCAGATATACCTGAAAGATAATAATGAGTTTGCTTTACTCTTCAATAAAAAGTATTGTTAAGCTATATAAGGCAATATTACAAAACGCAAAATAGCACCTTAAGTTCATACTGCACTTTTAGAATTCTGCAGTTTTCAAAGGTGACAGTCAGGTCATGTGGAAGTGCCATGTCCACTATAAATTTAGACTTTTCTCCAGAAGGGATGCGATCTCTAGTCTCTTTGACTATATCCTTATGTCCTCTATTAGTGCTCTTGCCAGCGATGAACGTTTGTAGCTGCTTGAGGCTGTACTTTAGCTTGACATCACGAGATGAAGAGTTGTCAATGTCGACAAAAACTTTAATTGTTTCACCTGCACAAATTACTACAATTAGAGACAACATACATCAGTAATTACAAAAACAAAGAAACAAATGGACACTGCAGGCACAAAAGACACTGCAGGATAGTGTCTTCAGTTAAGTCAGCTTTGACAGAGGGATGCAAGCTACACATGACATGATCACCTTGCATATAGCCAGTTTTTTCAGTTGTTACAGTCACTGACATTTTTCCTGAGCCAAAAAGTTTCATCTTCTTGTCTTGTGTGCCAGATTGTGGTTGCTGTATGAAAAAAGAACAACATTCTAAAATCACATTACTTCTAAAACTTCAACCAGCCCACAACTCTGCATTTTCAGCCAATGTCCAAAGACTGGCTTCCCAAGGTATCACTTCAACAACTACTGAACATCCAGCCAATCAGCAACCTCAGGAAACCCCCTTTTCGGAAATGATGACAACTAAAGGGAACCCACTAAACAAGTAACTTCAGTACCTCAAGATTCTGAACTGGTGCATTTAATATAACCTTTAAGTTTTAACCTTATTGAGGAACTCAATTCGAGGGTTAAGTAAGTGATTGACGGTTGTTCAGGTCTATGCAATTGCACATATTGCAATAAACTTGGGATTTCACATTTTCATTCTCTTTCCTTACTTTCTACAACTTGTTTGAATAGGTGTGTTCATCTGATAAATTAGTTTATAAATGTCCTAGATTTATCCACTAAATACTTATATTTCAAAAGAGAAGTATCTTGTGTTTTGTGAAGTTAATGACTTAAACCACCGATCTGGTTACTGTGCTAATTAATAGTGTTATCACTATATTTTGGATTTTAGTATCCATTGCAGTGTTGATGTTGTACAGCTCACTCAGTAAATCGCTGGCCGACTCTATACTGGCCGACAATAATTCAGTCCAAATTCCCTTTAAAATCTTAAATGATTCTCTTTGAGCTAAATTGACCGGTTTCTCTTGCACCCATTAGCTGTTCTAAATGCATTGTAAATGCATGGCTTCTTGGGGCTTAATGCTTTAATAAGTGGTTACATCATCTCTCTATTAATGTGAATTGATAGATGAGTGCTAAAAAGTGAAATATGGTATTATAATTCATACCAGTAAATGATCATTGGTCCCATCATTTCTCAGCACAAAGTTTAATTCTGTCTGTGTAGAAGATGTTGACTTCCAAGGCCTGCTCAGCTTTACTGTCAAGACATACTTAACCGAGCCATGAAATCCTTTAAAAGATGGAGGCATGTTTCTGAAATTAGGGAAAAATAAAACTCTTTGGTTTCTGACAAGAATAACAGTGCATAAGATTTCATATAAACAACATAGCTTATGCATAAATGTGCATTATGCATTAGCAAGAAGTATGTACAGTATCTCACAAAAGTATATATATATATATATATATTATATTACATGTATATATATATATATATTTTAGAGTAGTCAATGTGCTGCTTGTATAGCAGTATAGATTAACTGTCCTCTGAAAATAACTTAATGTACAGCCATTATTGTCAAAATAGCTGGCAACAAAAGTGAGTACACCCTAAGTGAACATGTCAAAACTATGTCCAAAGTGTCAATATTTTGTGCGAGCACCTTTGTTATTTAGTACTGCCTTAAAAATCCTCCTGGGCATAGAATTCACCAGAGCTGCACAGGTTGTTGCTGGGATCCTCTTCCACTCCCTCATAATGACATCACGGAGCTGCTGGATGTTAGACACATGGTGCTTCTCCACCTTTTGCTCAATAGGGTTCAGGTCTGGAGACATACTTGGCCACGCCATCACCTTCAGCTTCCTCTGCTAGGCAGTTGTCCTCTTGGCAGTTTGGGGTCGTTATCATGTTGGAAGACTGCCGTTCTGTCCACTGCCTGAAGGGAAAGCATCATGTTCTACTTAAGAATGTCACAGTAGATGGTGCAATCCATGTTTCCTTCAATTAAGGCTCCCTGGCACCAACCAAACTCATGCAGCCCCAGATCATGATGCTACCACAACCACGTTTGACTGTGGGCAAGACACAATTTTCTTGGTACTCCCCATCAGGGTGTTGCCACACATGTTGGACACCATCTGAGTCAAACAAGTTTATCTTAGTCTCATCAGACCACAAGACATGGTTCCAGTAATTCTTGCTCTTGGACAGGTTGTCTTCAAGGACTATTTGCGGACATTTCTTATGAGCCAGCTTCAGAAGAGGCTTCCTTCTGGGATGACGGCCTTGCAAACTGACTTGTTGCAGAGTGTGGCCTATGGTCAGAGCACTGACAAGCTGACCTTCCACTTCTGCAACCTCTAAAGCCATGCTGGCAGTACTTGTGCATCTTTTTTTTTTTTTTGAAGGCAGCTTCTGCACCTTATGCACAACATGATGACTCGACTTCTTTGATCGACCCTTGCGAAGGCCTGTTCCAAGTGGAACCCATCTTGGAAACCTCTGCATGACCCTGACCACTGTACTGTAACTCAGTTTCAGGATGTTACCAAACTTCCTATTGAGAGTGATCAGTTGTCGTCATAGCACAGAGCCCCTCCCCTCGATATCAAAGTCTCCGCCATGTTGGCAGGACACCTGCGGCGAAACAAGATTGTTTACACGTGTTGTTAACTCGGTAGTAGAGGAGGTTTTTGCAATTCTGCACTGTTTTACCATGCCTGGAGGTTACTGCTGCCTTAAAAACTGCTCCAGTACCTCACACGATACATATGGAAAACATAGGAACAATGGAATACAGTTTTTTTTAGGTTACACCAAGCACAAAACAGCGGTATTTGGAGAAGCTCTCAGGCATCCAAAATATCGATCCATACGAGCTCCCTGCAGCGGAATGGCACAGAGACCTGGACCATACATCCACGCACACATATGGACATTGTGAATTATCTTGTTTTTGGTGTAAGTTACTACACAATGCAGGAGTTTAAAGGCCACAAGTCTTTGGAAAGTTACGAGGCTTTCTGCTGTGGCTTATTCACATGCGTTTTAGCGTGTTGTAATTACATATTGCATTTAGCAGACACTTCTTGACCAAAATGACAAGGTAAATTAAATAACTGCCACTGTTTCGTAAAGACTAGATGGTAACGAGATGTTCAATGTACACAAACGTTTCCAAAATGTTTTGATGTAGGCTAAAGCTGTGTAAATTTATTTTTAATTTGATTTTAACCCAATGACACATCCTGTACCAGGTTTTTGTGTTGGGGGCTGTTCTGAAGTTCTGAAGGCATTGCCCCTGGCAACCGATAGCGTGTCCTACCATCATGGCTGACCGGCTCAGACTCCTCCCAAATCAACCCAAATCGGCAGGTGACTCCCCACTCTCAATAGCCTAGGCCATCTTTGTGGAGAGCTACAATTCTAATTCTCAAATCCTCAGCGAGTTCTTTGCCATGAGGTGCCATATTGAACATCCAGTGATCAGTATCAATCAATCAACATTTACTTATACAGCCCTTTACAACACACATGGTGAAGTGCTTTCCAATAAAAACAGAGCCATAAAAACACAAATTAAAAGCCAACAACAAAGAAATACATAAAATACACAAAGATGTCACAAAAATTGCTAGATATCAAAGCCAGTCTAAATAAATATGTTTTAAGCTTAGCTTTAAAAAAGCCCAGGTCAGAAATGGTGAGTATTTCGGTGGGAAGCTTATTCCAGAGTATGGGCCCAGCTACACAAAAAGCCCGGTCACCCCAGTGTTTGTACCATGACCTCGGGACTTCCAGCAAAAGTTGATTTGTTGTACTAAGAGCTCTGTTTGGCTGATGAAAAGCCAGCATTTCAGTTAAATCGGGAGGGGCAAGGCCATTGAGAGCTTTAAAAACAAACAATAACATTTTAAATTCAACTCAAAAAGAAACTGAAAGCCAGTGGAGTGGATAAAGAATTGGTGTTATGTGCTCATGTTTACATGTGTTTTGTTAAAAGACGGGCTTCAGCATTCTGCACTAGCTGAAGGCATCTGAGGGATGACTTTGAGATACCAAAGTGCATTACAATAATCTATTCTTGAACTGATAAAAGCATGAATGGCTTTTCAAAGGTCAGAGCGATTAAAAAATGGTTTGACCTAGGCCAAAAAATGTAGCTGAAAAAAAAAAAACATCTTTAACCATGCTGTCAATTTGTTTAACAAATTTTAGACTACTATCAAGTGGCACACAGAGATTTCTGACAGTTGGTCTAAGCTCTGAAGTCAGCACATCAAAGTCGGAAGTTAAAGACTCTCCAAATAAGTATTTTCTTCATTGAGATGAAGGAAACTTTGCTCTAACAATAGTTTAATGTCATAAATGCAATCTGCATTTTTGGTTTCATAGGCAGATCAATTTGCTAATCATAGCAGTGAAAAGCTATATGCCTGGCTATAATGGACCCGAGAGGCAGCATGTAAAGTGAAAAGAGTATGAGAGAATTGTACTCAAAGCACCAAATCTTAACTGCTTTATTACAAGATACACAAATATGTATGGTCCTGTCAAGCAGACAAAAACATGAACATGATGAATAGTACATGCGGCTTTGTTGTCACTTAGGGTGTACCCACTTTTGTTGCCAGCTATACTGACAATGATGGCTGTATGTTAAGTTATTTTCAGAAGACAGTAAATCTATACTGCTACACAAGCAGCACATTGACTACTATAAAATATATCCAAGTTTCATTTCTATAGTATTGTCCCTTGAGAAGATATGCTAATATGGTTGGTTGCTGAAATGTGAGGGGTGTACTTACTTTAGTGAGATAATGCATATATTAATATGATTGATGTTTTTTTTTTTTTTCGAGGATGATAATTTGTGTTAATATTATATGTAACTGAATTGAAAGAAAGTAAAATGTGGGAACACTCTCTTGCTGATTGACTCGTTCTGTATATTGTGTTCATAGGCTGTGAATTACACCTGCTGAATATTATTTTACTGTGCACATATTTACACAATAAGGAACAACAACAACTGAAGATGTATTATGAAAAGCACATCAGTAGTATCACTCACTGTTGAGGCAGCTGGAATCTGAATGGAAAAACATGACTTCCTGGCCTAATCACTGGTCCATCTGATTAATAAAAAAGACATGTTAATATGAGTTACTATTAGTATATTAATAATTGAGTTTTTTAAAGGGATATTCAGTTTAGTATCAGCTAATAATAATTTCAGGTTTCGTGCAAATGAATATTTTTTTTAATGTCGTTTATTTAATTTTATTTAATTTACTTGCAAGGTATAGGCTATAAAACCCATTTACTTACAAGTCTCTCCATCTATAAGAGTTGTATTCTTTTCGCCTTCTCCTGTACACGTTACAGTAAGAAATAAAAGTATTACAATTTGTGATAAAAATATGATACTCCTATATATTGGAAATGTTCTAATGTACAACCTCACCTTTCTTCGAGCTCTCTTGAATGAAGTATTGCTTTAGTTTGAAGTATCTCTCGTGGTCGCTGTAGGTTGTTTCGTCGTCACCTGAGCCTTCAGTCCAGCTCACATGTGCGTCCCCCGTCAGCTTCACAAAAAAACTGTCCACCTTTATTTCTTTGATAACCTCCAAAACAACTCGTCCCTCCACAATATCCCCACTAGTAAAAGTATTGCTTTCATTAATGGGGTCGTAGTGAAGACTGAACTCTTTGATGGATTTTGACATTTTAGTTTGTATGTCTGTACTCTAAACATTAAAATCCAGCACAAATGAAAGATCCTTCGGTTTGCCTGGCTACAGCTGGACTGACTGAAAAAACACTGGTTGAGGGCGTGGCGACAGGGTTGCCAGGTTTTGGCAACAAAACCCGCCCATTTGCTACAAAAAACTAGCCCAAGGCTAGCACAATCGCGTTTTTCGGCGGGGATCCTCCAGTAAAATTCCTATAACAGCGGCTAAATATCACGCTATTGGGGTCGCTTCAACCCATGAACATAAAAAACAACCCGCGGCAACAGTGTTAAAGTAGTTGTCAAATTTCCTGTCAAATTTGACAGGAAATCCGCAACACTGAACCTCCTACAAGTCCTGCTTTCAGTCACGTGACCGGTGAGCTTCAGGCGACGCGAGTGTGTGCATACTATAGACAGTAAAAGAAGATTGTGCTTAAAGTCAGTGCAGAGAACCGGAGAAGTCCAAATATTACCTTCTATATGTTTACAGGATTTATAATATCACTTCAAATGCAAATAAGATATACACTGCTATTATCACTATACTATAAATGTTAACTGAGCCAATGGATTTGAAACTATGTTTGGGTCCGGTGAATGAATTAAATACACTAATTTTCGTTACTGTTCACGAGATGAAAGTTGAACTCATGTATACACAGCTATATAATGTATTTTTATCTTACCAAATATGTAAATGTACAAATTACTTATTTCTCGAAAATGTTTGCATTATTATTATTTTTTTATAAATTAAATATTTACCTCGTGAGACGTGGGCTGCGATTTATCTCCAGAAGTATCCATTTCTCAATTGTACACATACATAAGTCTGTTTCATCGTTATTTTCACAACATATTTTATTATTTTACACAATAAAAAAATACTTGAATAATTTTACTATCTGTTTAATCTGATAATTAATGCAAAAGAATAACAATATACATGGCTGCTAGACAGATCATGATTTATGCTGCAGATCTTTCGCAAAACAAATAAACATAGATAAAAATACACATGAATGTAAACAGCGATCTTTTATTTAATGCAAACCTACCATAATTATATTATGTTTAATTGTACAGTTAGTTATAAATTATGTTATCAAATAAAGTTAATAAAACATGTTTTATAAGAAATCTCTGTGCGTCTTGTTTGACAGTCAGAAACATTGATCTTACATAGCAGTCAGAACAAAACCAGCTCTTCGAAAATTAAAAGTATGGCGTATTTGAGAGGTTTGTGTTTGAAAGAAGAAATCCCTGTGGACATGACCTGACGCTGATCTGCATAATCAACAGAAGAATAAAGCAATCTCCGCGTTGTATCTGGATGAATTTCAACACAGATACGCAAAATCTAGGGAGGATGTTTCCCCATGTTTTTGATATACAACTATCGGCTGTTAAATTTGAAAATCATTAATTATATCCCACACAGCAAAGGAGTCCGTGGCGGACCCGCCCTCAAGCCGCCAGATCCGCCTGACTGTCAGATTCGTTTTCGCTGCGCTAACAGGATCGGCCCCGCCTCCAGGATCGGCCCCGCCTGCGCTTTTAATCAGCGGACCCAGAACAGATCACATACGGATCCGCACTTCGGACGCGCCTTAGATAACCGCCGTGTGGGAATTAGTCGGGATCTCCTTCGCGTGAAGTTCGGCTGCCAAGTAAGTGTAACGTTAAGATATATTTTATTAATGTTATATCTGTCATTGAAATATAATCTATCGGTGTTACCTGCTTTGTCGAAGGTTTTGGTAAAATTTTCGTGGATTTTGGTTGCCATTTTATTAGCCGTTGCAGTAGGCTTGTGTAGCATAAAGTAGCCCATGCCTGATTGTAATTCCCATTACCCATATTCGAGCTCTATCGCGGACGTCCTATGTTAAGTTGTTTTAATTTGGGAAAGTATGTAGTCTAATTTATTGCAGTAACTTGGTGCTAGCTTGGTGCTAATGTTAGTTCTTTTGGACTGACAATCTGAACGTAGCCTACCTATATCGGGATAATAAATAGAAGGAAGAATTGCAGTAAGAGCTAGAGCTCATTCGGATCTTTACCACATAACCTTAGGTTATTAATGTTAGTTTGTCAAAATTTTGCACACTTTCCTGCTTACCAACTACTTCTCTATATGATTTTGCAGCTTCCATGTGTTTTTTCGTGGTTTATTAGTGTACAAACACATATCGTCACCTTCCTAAAATAATTGCCTACGTCATTTTTTGACAAAAATGATTTCTTTTGCATAAGATATCTTCTCGTGATGTAAAATTGCCCACATCCTCAGTTGAACAGATCGTGCAATTCTACCCCTGTAGTATAATCGCCTATGTCAAAAGTGTGACTTTTGTGTGCCTTATTTTGCCTAAGTCAAAAGAAGCAATTTTACAAGCTTTTCAAGATGGGTCCGTGTATCTTTTGGTCATTCGATTTTCTATTTAAAAATAAATAAAGATAAATGAGAAACGGTTTGATTTTCGTTTTTTTTTTTTTTGTTTAAGAAACGGAAAACGAAAATTTAGCTGGATTTTTCGTATTTTTGTTTGTGGGTAAAAAATGAGATTATGCTTTAATATTTGTTTGAATGTGTGGGCGGCGCTGAAACGCCCCTTTCATCCCTTCTGTACTGCACCGACAAGCAGCAACCGCTGCTCAGGTTATCTTCACCAGGAGAGGAGCGGCAGACAGCAGAGTTTATTAATAATCCTGCGAATTCTTTGCTAGTGGTGCTTGTTAGATTAAAATAATAATAATAATAATAATAATAATAATAATAATAATAATAATAATTAATTAAATTAATAATAAAATAATATTATATTTTTCCGGCTGCTGCATGTTATTGACAAAGCAGACTTGACAACTTTATTCATAAAACACCATTTGAATTTTACTTTAGCCTGTGATCTACAACGACATGGAATAAAATATATTAAAATGTATATTAAAATAAGTTAAGTTTTCCCTGTAATTAGTCTACTTTAAATGTTTTAATTATAGGCTGTAGGCTACTTAGAATTATGAACAGAATTCACGCATTGTGTAGATGACCGAATATGGTGTGACATCATTACAGATAATGAGTTCAGACTGGAAACACTGCACCTCTGGTTGGTTTCATTTGAATTACATAGGCCTAAATATAAAATTATTTTATTATTATACTATTTAAATGGCTTGTTTTAAAAGTAGACATGTCCAGCTAGACATGGTTTGTCTGATGCATGAGCCTGGTTCATTTCTGACGTTTCAGAAAGAAGTTAATGTAGACCGAGATGGCAGAAAGCAAATCCTGTTGAGTTTTCATGTTATTCAGGGTGCCTTACGACCCAAACTGACGGAGCTGAAGCTCTTTCCTCTTGTTATCGGGATAGAAGCTGTGGATCGGGATCCGCCGATCGGAGAAGTGCAGCAGACTACACTCTACAAGATAAAGCTTCAGTTGCTGTTGTTTGTATAACAAATGAAAACATGTTAGGCTGTGAGGTTTTTCTTAAACAGGCATAGAATAAAATTAGAAGGCTAAATAAAATCTGCACATTTCATGTCATTGTAGATCTTACAGTAAAATTCAAACGTCATTGAATAAATTAATTTCTGTTCGTCAAAAAAAAAAAAAAAAAAAATACATAAATTATATATATATGTATATGTGTATAAGCTTGCAAGCACCACTAGCAAAGAATTCGCAGGATTAATAAACTCTGCTGTCTGCTGCTTCTCTCAGTTTGCGGTTGCCGCTTGTCGGTGCAGTACAAAAGGGATGAAACATTTTCAAACAAATATTAAAGCATAATCTCATTTTTTACCCACTAAAATAGGCTTTATACCTTGTCTGTATTTTAAGGTGTTTTGTGACTTACTTTTAGATTTCTTCTTTGGCCACGATTGGTGGAGAGAGTGGAACATCCTCTCTCGGATGTTCACAGAAGAAGTGGCCAAGACCATAAGCTCGAAGGGGGCAAATGGCAAGAGGGCATTCAGTCACATGTCGTCGAAGACACTAATGTACCGTAAGTCACTTTAAGTATTCAGCTGCAGGGAAGGGAAGGGAAGTGTAACGGCTCCCACACACAGCTGCGTGCGGTGCAATGCTGGGGTCGGCTGAAACTGTAAACGGTGTTGCCAGATTGGGTTGAGTGATTTACGCCCAATCATGATCGAAAACCCGTCCCCTTCATCAAAAAATCTGCCCCAACAACGATTCTGTCACAGATAAACAATTTAACTCCAATCTGCCCTACAATTTAACTTTATCTGCCCGCCTAAGCCGGTGTTACAATATATTCGGTTCCTGGAATATCTGATTCCAATGGGTGGAGCTACCATGAATATTCACGACACCATAGCGTGGCGGGGCGACAAATACAAGCGAGTGGAACATATTATTAGCGCTTCAGATGGTGTTTTGTTCTAAACTACTTCTAACTGTTCGTTTCTCACGAATGACTGAGATTAAGCTTTTTAAATGTCTATTATTGCATGTTTAAATAAATATTTACAAATATATTCTTGTGTTTTGATTCTGTCTCCCAAAGTTGTCTGTAGGCTATTATTGAAATAGCTTTTATATAATAACATGATAGCTCAAGACAAATTAAAAAGTATTCTCATTTAAAGAATATAATATATATAATTTTTATAATGTAAAACAATATGCATGAAGTTATACCCGTCCTAAATATGATCTAGACTGTTTAAAATTGATAAACAAAAACATCTGCCTCAACATATTTCTGTGTAAAAATGTAGTTTTTTTTAAAGCATTCATTCATTAACTCGAAATTACTTTTAAAGTAAGATACAGTGTCTTAAAATGACATATTTTATTCATATTCATCTGTAAAAACGAGAATGTTAGACAAGAGAAAAACATGGGATCAAGGACAAAATTAATACAGCAGGACCAATAAAATATTTACTATATTATTCAAATATGTATTTAGAAATGTACCTTTCCTTAATTTTTGTATACCCATGCCTTCTACACCAGTGTTTTTGTGTTCACTTGTTTACAAAAAGATTACATAAGAATGATAAAATTACTAAACTGATAATATGTAGGCCTAATTTTTATGATTAATGGTTAGTAATTATTATAAATTAATTTGACCAACGTTCTAAAGCATTGCTAGAGAAAACAATTGTTAATGCATCTGAAAGCTTAGCATTTATGAGAACCTTTGATAAAGTAAAGGTTGTGTATCAAAAAGATTTTCAGTTGAGTCAGTATAAAGCAACATCCAAAGCATGCAACATGCAACTCCAAGGTCTTATGTTGACTTAAACAATCAGCCTATAATTTAAAGGTTATTTTAATAATATGCAGACAACTTTGGGAGACAGAATAAAGACACAAGAATATAATATTTATTTAAACAGCAATCACACACCTTTTAAAAATACTAATCTGTCATTCATGAGAAATGAACAGTTCTATATCATAGAATGTCAGCAACAACCCCCCCCCACCCCCACCCCCCCAAGGAAGGAACTACATCACCTTCTCAGTGAGACTTGAATGGGAGAACTGAGATATATTGGAGCAGCCTTCCCTGCGCTTGGCCTTCCTAACATGTTGTGGTCCCTAAAAGATATAGCATATAAAATTGTATTACTATAAGCTATAGGCCTATGTAATTATTCGTTAATTATGTTTAAATATGTAGATTACTTTTACTATTTACATAATCTGTTTATACAATTCATGTAAACTGCTTTTATTTATTTTCCATTGCAACTTTAAAAAGAGTTTTTTTTTTTCATGTAGCCTTGGCAACTAGCCTGAATAATATGCAGATGAAATGAAACTTGTCAACTCACCTCAACATGCCTTTTGCAATCACACACTGACAATTGATTGGTTGATTTGCAGAAACAGGCCAATCAGGATGCTCTCTGTCTGACATGCGCTTCGCACACACGCACATTGGCACACATACGCAAGGTCTCTCGCTCCCTCTACCTCCATGCCATGCGTGCGCTACACGGTTTGAAACACAGTATCTGTTTCGCATGCGTGCTTTTGCTCGCTCGGTCTAGATTCCGGGAGATTTTAACTGATTTGCGGGTCTCAGGGAGCCGCTTTCAATATGCGGGAGACTCCCGGAACTTCCGGGAGATTTGGGATGTCTGAGTAGTTAAGCTTAACTTCATTCAACTTTATTACCTGTTTGAAATAAATAATCCATAAAACAAAACGAGGCGCTCACGCTAATAATTTCTGTTCCACTCACTTGTATTTGTCGCCCCGCCCATGCTATGGTCTCGTGAGTATTCATGATAGCTCCACCCATTGGAACCAAATATTTCGGGAACCGAATATATTGTAACACCGGCTTATTTTCCCCAGCCAACGAAGTCAAAAGATGCCCAATCTGGCAACACTGATTAATTCCAGCCAATAACTGGGCAGCCCGGGCTTAAGTCATAAGTAGCCTACCAAATGCATGCTGAATTTAAAACCTCATTTTGTGTCTACAGGTGCTGTACGTGCAAATAGTTTGTGTCGCACAGACACAGACATTCAACGTTATGCCATACGATGGTTTAACTTGGCTGCAGACCATGGTGCGGCAAGGAGGCGCCTGACCAACCGGTCTAACCAGGCTGAGGCAGATGATTAGGCTACTTATGGTCATGTTTTCTTTTGTTAAATAAAATTTTTATTTGTTTCAAATTGTTTCAGTTTTAATTTAAATAGTCTGTCGCAGGCTACATGTTGTTTTCCAATTCAGAGACCATGCCCTTTACAAATTCTATTGGCCTGGAGCCCAGTGTGTTTAAACCCCACCACGATCAACTGCAAGATAGAATACAACCAACTTACTGCTCCTTTTCAATAATCCGACTTGCATTCCAATACAAAAAAAAAAAACGTATGTTTGCTACTTATGTCTCATGTCAACTGTAAATGGTTACATACAACTTAACAGATATAAAACACATTCCCATTTCCCAGAATTTCATTATAATCAGAAAACATCTCCTCTTGTAGTACTTACAACTAGTCTTGCTGATCCTATCACTTAGAACTGACACTGTTTAAAAACAGCACTCACTGATGGTCTTTTTGTACTCTACATATACACACACACATATATATATATATATATATATATATTTATATATATATATATATATATATATATATATAATTGTTGATAGAATTGCCTTAAAAAGAAAACTGTGTAGGCTAGCATGTTAGTCGCTTTGGTTAAAAATGCGTCAGCAAAATGTAATGCAGCCTAATGTATCACATACCAAAACCCAGAGACACTTCAAGCCTCGGATTTCACAGCTATTTCTTCTCCTGACATCTTTAACAAGGCACAGTTCAATCACGTTCACACAATGGATTCACAGCATGAATTTTGGATGAAGAGGATGTTATCAGGCAGTGTGGTGGAAAAAAGTGGCATTGCAGACGGAATTTTATGAACGGGTCCAAAACGGACCCGGGCCGGATACGATGCTCATATGACCGGGTCCAAAACGGACCCGGAGCGGATATGCGGCTCATTCGCGGATCCAAAGCGAAGCCGGGGCGGATGTACCCATTTATGTACGGATACGCAAAGGGACCGCGGCGGTGTCGGACCGGATCCGCGAGCCGCCACCGCGGCGGATCCGCCGCGGTGTGCAAGTGGACGCAGTTTCGGATCCGCTTTCTGGATCCGTTCCGGAGTTCACTGTACCTCCGCGGCGGATGCGTTTCGTAGTCAGTTTGCTGTCTGGGATACATCTAGCCATGTAAGTTTCCCTTGCAGTCAATGCAAGCATCGCAAGACCGGAATAAGTAATCACCATATTAAAGCTGCAGTAGGTAACTTTTGTAAAAATATATTTTTTACATATTTGTTAAATCTATCATTATGTCCTGACAGTAGAATATGAGACAGATAATCTGTGAAAAAAAATCAAGGTCCTCTGGCTCCTCCCAGTTGTCCTTTTGCCATTTGCAGAAAGTCATCCACTCCCGGTAAGAAACAACCAATCAGAGCTGCGGTCCGTAACTTTGTTTGTGTTCAAAATGTAGAAAAATTTATATAATAAGCGAGTACACCATGAATCCATTTTCCAAACCGTGTTTTTAGCTTGTCCTGAATCACTAGGTTTCACCTATAATAAGTGTTTATATTCGGACTATTTTAGATTGCTTCAGGGGTACCGCGGTGGAGTAACCCAGTACCTTTGTGATTCTTCATAGATATAAACAGAGAGAAGTAGTTCCGGCTACGATGTTCTTCCGCAAGACGCAAGCAGTTCTGTTTATTAACCGCTAGAGCATCAAAAGTTACTGACTGCAGCTGTAATTATGCATAGTTTACATAGGCAAGCACGGGGCGTCGCTAGGGCTAAACTAGGGCTCCAGTCGAGCCCAGAATGATTTTAATCTAGCCCCAAATGTTTTGTCCTTAAATCCCAGGCATATTGACAAGGAGTTCAGAGAAAATCTGATATAAATTAAGTAAAAGTAAGTGTTCATCGTTTTAGTTGGCCACTGTCGCCATTTACAGTACGCGATTTTGATTGCCATCTCTCTCCACACACGCCATGACAGACCCAGGCAATAGCGACTCAAAAAGCTTTTTTCATACTATAAAAACACGCATATTCAAATAATAATACATTTTCACATCATTGCCATAAAAATGGACTCGAGTCCATTTGAAGACTTATGACTTGACTCGATATAATCAAAGTAAACTTGAGACTTGACTTAGACTTTGACAACAATAACTTGATTTGGACTTGAGCCCTGTGACTCGGCAAGTCTTTAACGTACCTTTTTTTTATAGAGCTCTGCTCGGTTTTTGTAGTGAGCCAGAGATTGACTAAAGGAGCTTAACGTTAGTGTTTTCATCCACATGATCTTTAGGATATTTAAAGTTTTAGACATCTAAAATACACATTCACTATATATAAAAAACATATAATAATAAGAAGAAACGCCTATGTAGTCTATATTGAAACAGTAGCTATTTAATTATTTTATTTAGTTATTTAGCAAAACATTAAAATTAAAATGCATTTAGAATGACAAATTCAAGACATCATGGCAGAAAACGTATATTTTTGTACAACTTCACACAAAGTTTTAAAAAGTATTTACAATAGTTCAAGAAGTTAAATAACAGACACATAATAAACACATTTTAAACACCATACCCCACCCCCCAGCATTGATGGTGCCTTTCCAGATGTGTAAGCTGCCCATGCCACAAACACTCATGCAACCCCATACCATCAGAGATGAAGGCTTCTGAACTGAGCACTGATAACAACTTGGGTTGTCCTCGTCCTCTTTAGTCCGGATGACATGGCATCCCAGTTTTTCAAAAAGAACTTCAAATTTTGATTTGTCTGACCACAGAACAGTTTTCCACTTTTCCACAGTCCATTTTAAATGAGCCTTGGCCCAGAAAAAACGCCTGCGCTTCTGAATCATGTTTGACCTATAGAGTTTTAGCCAGTAACGGCAAATGGCACGGTGGATTGAGTTCACCGAAAATGTTTTCTGGAAGTATTCCTGAGCCCATGTTGTGATTTCCATTAGAGTAGCATTCCTATATGTAATGCAGTGCCGTCTAAGGACCCGAAGATCACGGGCATCCAGTATGGTTTTCCAGCCTTGACCTTTATGCACAGATATTTAACTTTTCCGGCCTCTTATTGCTGCCTGTCCCAACTTTTTTGAAAATCCAAAATGAGCCAATATTTGGCATGACATTTCAAAATGTCTCACTTTCAACATTTGATATGTTGTCTATATTCTATTGTAAATAGTAAATATAAAATAAATGTAATAAATGTATGCATTTAGCAGACTAAAACAGTTGACGGGCCACTGCTGCGCATTGTCACGAAAGCTTATCGTTTCTACGTGTTTTTAAGCCTTACCGCTTGTCGATTTCAACATTAAAGCATCCAAAAACAAGACGCGGAAAAGCTGAACAGAGTACCTGGTTACTCGCGCTGTATTCGTTGCGGAGAGAGAGTGGCGTATCACGGACAGCGACACTGAACCGAGCTCTCTTCTGCGAAGTTCTCCTCAAAGTCCCTCCTACACCTGAACGAACAAATACAAATCGCAGTTTGTACAAAAAAAAAAAAGATGTGAAAGAGCCCAATTCAGTACTCGGGATGTTCTGGTGTTCAGGGCTCACGCAGAGAACACCGAATTTGCTAATTTTTGCTCTTGTGCCGAAAAATACTTACAAAATATGTCAAAATATCCACCTTGGAAATTATGCTCGGAAAAACAGTCAGTTATTTCTTAAGTGAAAGTAAACAGTTGAGGAAAAAATGGGATGTGTATTATATTGGATGCGTTCATCGTCTCTTAAAGTTACCGCGCCTAATTTAGCTACTGGCTGCTGTAATGTTAATCCAAGAAAATGAAAATGAAAATCACTCGCTGCTCTTGACTACTTTGTAGTTTTAACAGTCAAACCAAAAATTATTCAGACACCAGATATATTTTTTTGATATATATATATATATAATATAGAAAAACTGTAATAATGTGAGAAATGTTTGAAGGTGTCTGAATAAATGTAGGATTCATTGTATATTTCATTTTTACATTGAAGACTATCCAGTGCTTTTTTACATTTAATTATTTGGTTTCTGTACCTTGCCACCTACAAACTTGAAAAAAAAAAAACTTAAACATTGTGTAAATAGCACAAATAAATAAAAATAAACGGACATACAAATTGAACAATTTCAAACAGGGCCCACTGGTACAACCTTCACTGGGGCCCCGCTGACCCCAGCTACGGCTCTGCTCACGCCTGTTTCACACATAATCCGTCTGCAGTGCGTATGCAGTCCGTGTGCGTGCAGCACGGACTCGATGTGCTTTCACACAGGGCGCGTTTGCAGTCCGCTACTCTGTACGTAAACGATCGCAGCACTTCTGCAGGCGCAATGCTCCTGGAACGCAACTGGAATCCATTTACATGGGTGCGTAAAAAAATATGTAAAGCATACACACTATCTAGATTAATTTCAAGATCACAGTGAGATTAATCTAGATTTTAAAAAATTAATAAGAAAAGTTTCTTCTGCTCATCAAGCCTGCATTTATTTGATCAAAAATACAGAAAAAAGGTAATATTGTGATTACAATTTTACTATTTAAAATAATTGTTTTTAAATTTATTATACTTTAAATTATCATTTATTTCTGTGATGCAAAGCTGATTTTTTAGGATCATTATCACATGATCCTAAATCATTCTAATATGATGATTCATTATCAAAGTTGGAAACAGTTCTGCTTTTTTCAGAACATGTGATACTTTTTTAGGATACTATGATGAATAAAAAGTAAAAAAAAAAAAAAAAAAAAAGAAGAAGCTATGTTTTAAAAATATAAATATTTTGTAATAACAATATACACTACTGGGGGGTATTCCAGAAAGCTTGGTTAACTTACCATTTGATAAACTATAACCTCTGGGTTGATTTACCCCAAACAGGCATACCATGAGTATGTCGGTTCCAAAACACCTGAGAAGAGTTAGCTTAATCAACCTCTGACTGGTTACCCAGAGTTAATGCGCGTGCACGGTGCATGTATAAAGACATTTTCAATGGATCGCCGATTTCACGAGTCACCATGGAAACTCAAAGCGAAAAAAAGAGAGCCGCGTATTTCACAGAGGCGGAGTTGGAAGTTTTAATGCATGCTTATGAGGAGTTTAAGCCAATAATATTAAAAAGAAGCAATACAGCTGCATCGGCTAAAGCAAGAGAGTTGGCTTGGCAAAAAATAACGGACAGAGTAAATGCGTGAGTGTATTAAATTACAAATTTGGTATTGGCTCCCGTTTTATTGAAATGCAAAATAATGAAGTATGACTTATACATACTTTTGAATATGTTAAATCACTATGAAAGCATTTACTTTTCCTGCCATTTTATTTCTCTAGCTTGAAATAATAATGTATATTTCTTATTTAATAAGGTGTAATCCTTCTGGAGCCACAAGAACTTTAAGCCAAGTCAAAATGAAACACAAAAACATTCTGCAAAAAGGTAATATTTGATTACACAATTACTGAACTATTATTATAACAGGATTTAGTATATTCATTCTGTCATGCAGCTAACAGAAAAAAGACTGAAGCCCGTCTAACTGGCGGGGGGCCACCACCACCTCCCCTCACCCCATCTGAGGAGCTGGCTCTGTCCCTTAATAAAGGGCGACCAGTGGTTGCTGGCATTCCAGGGGGCAGTTCATCACACATACTATGCACCACAAGTGATGGTGAAAAAAGGGTGAAATGTAAGTTTACCTCTATGATTTGTTTTCATTTTTTATCCTGATAAATTACTATCTCTGTCACTTAAAGGCTTTTTGAACAAGATTAATTTATGTAGGCTTATTTTATTTAACTGCATATGATGTATTATTTTCTTTGATAATATTGAGAATTTAACGGGTTGTGTGTTCTTATAGATACTGATGGACGGATTGTATTATTGGACTCTCCAGAAAGAACACAGTCTGTCACAGTTGTAAGTGATTTGTTGTCAGGTACTTTTAGGGTTTTTTTTTTTTTTTTTTTTGCCAAATAGTGTATACTTGAATATTTGTCTTGTAGGATGAAGATGATGATGATGACGATGAAGAGACCACATCTGCTGTGACAGAAGTGGACAATGCTGGTAGATCCACTGAGGTATGATGCATACCATTATGATGTATGGCCCCTTTTTGCATTAGAGTAACAAACTGTCATTGTCCTTTCATAGTACATACCTAGGGATTTGCCCACAGATGAGGGTCCTTCAGCCTCAGCACACAATCTAAGCAGGGTAAGAATTTGTGTCCATGTGTCCATATTTTAATTTTATTGTCTGACCAAACAATCTCATTTATTACATTTTTCCACCTTAGTTGCCAGCAAAGGAGCTGTATAAGGTCCATCTTCAAAAACAAATAAGAAAAAGTGACATGGAGATGGACCTTATACAGCTTCAAATGGAAGAGAAAAGGCTCCTCATTAAAAAAGCAGCACTTGAAATAGAATTACTTGAGAATCGCCTTAAGGTGAGAACTTGTCTGAATATTAATCTGTTGCATGTTAAAAGTGGTCTGTCTGTCTCTATCTATCTATCTAGCTATCTATCTATCTGTATGTATGTATGTATGTATGTATGTGTAAAGCAATATAAAAAAAAAAACATTTTAATGAATTTTACTTGTATTGTTTTTCAGGAAATGAAGAAATAAACTGCCTGGCAGACCAGTGCAAAAAAAACTAATAAAAGTAATTTTGACAAATCCTGTCTCTCAAAAGTCTTCCGTCTCTGTTGGCCTCTAAAATCTGTCGGTGTTCCTCTGGGCCATCTTCCTCAATACAAGGAGGGTGGCTCTCTCCTCTTATAGTGGCAATATTGTGAAGCACAACACAAGCCACAATAATGTCGCATGCCCTCTCTGGACTAACCCGGAGCCCACGCAGACACTGAAACCGAGATTTGAGGATCCCTATAGTCATCTCCACCTTGGCCCGTGTTCGGCTGTGAGCCAGGTTAAACCGTGTCTGTGGTCCAGGCTCAGGTTCAGGGTAGGGTGTCATTAAATAGGGCAGACAAGGGTATCCTCTGTCCCCCAGCAAGTAACCATTGTACTGTCCTGTAATGATTGAAGTGTACAACACAAATATAGTAAAAACGAAAAAACAAAAATTGTATAAAGCAAATCATACCCTGCTGAAATGTCTGGCATAATGATGACTCGCGGAAAATTCTGGCATCATGCACAGATCCTGGCCATTTTGCCTCGACATTGGTGATGATTTGGGTTGCCTCACATATTACCTATAGTTAGTGGAAAAAGTAATGACTTTGATGATTTTAAGAAGGGGAAAAAATTAAGTTGTTACCTGCACATTGATACTATGAATAGATTTCCTATTAACATAGTCTCCCTCATTTATTGATGGAGCTTTAATAGGAATGTGAGTGCCATCAATGCACCCAATTACATTGGAAACCCTGAAACAGAAAGTTTTGGAAGTATGAAGTGTGTGCATAAGGAATACATGTATAGATATTAATAATATGACTAAATATTAAATATGCGTCATATATTTTACTACAAAGGACAAACCTGCCACTCTGTGGAATTCGTCTTTAATAACAAGCAGAGGTTTATGGCCAGGGAACTGTACAAACGTGGGTAACAACTGTTTAAGTGCCAGACACACTGTACGAACGGCTCTACACACAGTTGCCTTTCCCACATGCTCTGAATCGCCCACACTGTACAAAAAATGGCCAGACGCAAAAAACCTAAGTGCTATGCACAGAATGTTTTCTGTGCTAAGCGCAGAGCCGCGGTTTGTCACATTTGCGATATGCGGTTTTAAAAGACGTGTTAAATAAACTAATGAATCTTTTGAAAAACGATAACGCTCTTTTAAATATTCATTAGGGTAAGCAAACACATCAATACGCGGTCTTATAACCCTCTCCCGATGAAAAAAACCTCGTATAATTTGTGCTTCAACGTCCACAGGATCCTCGTCAAAAGGGCACGCCATGCTCACCAACCTTCTGAAACGAAGTTACACTGAAACATAACCTGCTCTCGAGCAGGTTATCTTCAGAGAGTCAGTTGCTATGGTTACATACATACCCAGAAAGTGACCTCTGTTTTTGGAACCGAACGTTGAGGTTATCCACGAACTTACCCTTATACATACCCAGGTATGTCACATAACCTGCTTTTTGGAATACCCCCCTGGTCAGTATTTTGGGGTCAGTATTTTTTTTCTTTCTTTTTTTTAAAATAAAATCAATACTTTTTATTCAGCAAGGATGTGTTAAATTGATAAAAAGTGATAGTAAAGAAAATATATTATTAGAATATATATATATATATATATATATATATATATATATATATATATATATATATATATATATATATATATATATATTAGTTTTTTTTTTCAATTGCAGTTCTTTTTAACCTTTTATTCATCAAATATATTAGACAGCAGAACTGTTTCCAACACTCATAATAAATCTGAATATTAGAATGATTTCTAAATGATCATGTGATAGACTGGATGTTACATGTGACACTGAAGGCTGGAGTAATGATGCAAAAAAAAATTCAGGTTTGCATCACAAGAACAAATTTATATATTTTTTTAAAGTATATTCAAATAGAAAACTATTGTTTTAAGTTGTAATAATTTTTCCTTTCTGTATTTTTGATCAAATAAATGCAGGCTTGATGAGCAGAAGAAACCTCTTTCAAAAACATTAAAAATAGTAATGTTTCCAAACTTTTGTTCTGTACTGTATATATATATATATATATATATATATATGATGTAAAATCATATATACTTATTTATTTATTTATTTTTACAAAATTTGGATTTGGTAATGTTTCAATTTATATATTTGAATACATAAACAACCAAATATCTGATTTCTCATGTTTCACTTGTTTTGCTCAATTAAAAATCTCCATAGGATACTATTACGCCCCTCTTGTGGCTGTAACCATAAAATGCAATTTTATGTCATTTTTCCCCACCAGATGGCAGCAGAGACTCTCAGTATCTCAATTCCAATGCCATCTGTTGGTTTTGAGGTAATGTACGGAAATTGGCTATTAGTTTTTTGTTTTTGGTGAAATAGTGTACAAAAACTGCTTATTTGCTTATTTTTTCGTAAAAATATCCGGAATAAAATGTGAATATAATTTAAATAACCTAAAAATTTGAAAAACTATATATATATATATATATATATGCCTAATTTGCACTATAAGGGACCTAAAATATGCCAAGAAAACATCCCCCACACCATTACACCACCACCAGCAGCCTGCACAGGGGTAACAAGGCATGATGGATCCATGTTCTCATTCTGTTTACGCCAAATTCTGACTATACCATCTGAATGTCTCAACAGAAATCGAGACTCATCAGACCAGGCAACATTTTTCCAGTCTTCAACTGTCCCATTTTGGTGAGCTCGTACAAATTGTAGCATCTTTTTCCTATTTGTAGTGGAGATGAGTGGTACCCGGTGGGGCCTTCTGCTGTTGTAGCCCATCCGCCTCAAGGTTGTGCGTTTTTTGGCTTCACAAATGCTTTGCTGCATACCTCGGTTGTAACGAGTGGTTATTACATTCAAAGTTGCTCTTCTATCTGCTTGAATCATACAGTCAGCCCATTGTCCTCTGACCTCTAGCATCAACAAGGCATTTTCGCCCACAGGACTGCCGCATACTGGATGTTTTTCCCTTTTCACAACATTCTTTGTAAACCCTAGAAATGGTTGTGCATGAAAATCCCAGTAACTGAGCACATTGTGAAATACTTAGACCGGCCCGTCTGGCACCAACAACCATGCCACGCTCAAAATTGCGTAAATCACTTTTCTTTCCCATTCTATACGTGTGTGTGTGTGTGTGTGTGTGTGTGTGTGTGTGTGTGTATATATATATATATATATATATATATGTGTGTGTGTGTGTGTGTGTGTGTGTGTGTGTGTACGTTTTCTATTTTTTTTTTTTTTCAGGTGATTTTGATTATATTTACATTTTATTCTGGATATTTTTAATAAAATATAAGCAAATAAGCAGTTTTTGTACATTATTTCACCGAAAACAAAAAAAATAATAAGGACACAATTTCCGACACAAAAACCAACAGATGACAGCATAGGCGTAACTATCGGTAAGCAGGGTAAGCAGTTGCTTACGGGCCCGGACCAATCAGGGGGCCCGCCCGCGTTACTGGAAGATTTTGATTGACAGCTGGGTCTCCCTATCGCATTTGACTACTTTTAGTTTGATCGCATTTAATTTTTTTGCGAATTGATTTGAATAAATGATGACAACAGCATATTTGACTGAAAATTAAATAAATGTTTGAAACGAACAATGATAAATTTGGTGTAATTTGTTTGTAATTGAAACTGGGGAATCCCCGGGTGAACATGTCATTGCGTGCAAAACAGTAAAAAACGTTGAACTTGAGACAGACATGGAGTCGTCAAATTATAAACACAAAAGTGGTTTGCACTGCTTTCATGATTTTTCTGACCATCCCAGTGACAGTGGCCTCTGCAGAGCGTTCTTTTTCAAAACTAAAACTGATAAAAAGCTATCTCAAGAGCTCAATGGGACAGAGTCGTCTCTCTGGACTTGCCATACTGTCAATTGAGAATGCCCGTGCGCGCAACCTGGACCGACAACTTCGCACAGAGAAAAGCCCGGAAAACGCAGCTATAATGTAAGTGAGCATCTTTTTTATGTATTTAGACCTATGCCTATGTAGCAGTGATAGTAACAGTAACAATGTGTTATTATGGTGCGCCGACACCAGCAGTTATTTATTTTATTTTTATTTTTTATTTTTTGGTGCGCCTAGAGTCATCAGGGGTATCAGTCATCACCTTGATAATCCTGCTTAAGGGCCCGGTGTTGGCTCGTTACGCCACTGGATGACAGTAAACATGACATTACAAAACCCTGTGGAATATCCAAAGTTATGTAATGCACAAAGTTTGCTAACAGGAAGCATCACACCCACAACCCATCTTTATTTCACAGAAATGTCAATCCTGCTTTACCCAGGCAAACGAGAGGAACCTCCCAGCTGCGCTGTATTTGAATATTTAGTATACAGACCATAGACTAAAACGTCGCCAACTTGGCAGCGCAACAAGAGTTCTACCGGATAATCGAAAATGGGCGAAAAGGCGGGAGCTGTTTGATGAAGTCACGCCCACCTATCGAGACGGCAGTGTAAGCAGCTACAGTCCACCTGTCACTCAAGTGACCACGCCCTTATTTATGCAGAACTTTAAGGCTTAAAATAATTTAAACGGATGAGTTATAAAAGAAATTCACCCCCCTCACAGTTGTCATGAAGGGCAAAATTAGCTATATAGACCAAACTTATTTTTTGCACCAGGATGTTAACGTTTTTTTTTTTCTGCTGTAAATTTGGGCATTTTAACGTGGGAAGTCTATGGGACTGTCTCCCTATTTCTGCCAGCCTCAAGCGGCCAGTCAATGAATTGCAGTTTTAGTCACTTTCTTGTTGGCTTTACGACAGAGAGCAGGAGATTGCCGCTTGGTATAGACATAGAAATTAAAATGTCAAAATCCATCAAATTGCTCAGTCTTCAATATAACCAGATTAATGAAAGCGATACTTTTTCTAGTGGGGATATTGTGGAGGGACGAGTTGTTTTGGAGGTTATCAAAGAAATAAAGGTGAAAAGTTTTTTTGTGAAGCTGACGGGGGACGCACATGTGAGCTGGACTGAAGGCTCAGGTGACGACGAAACATCCTACAGCGACCACGAGAGATACTTCAAACTAAAGCAATACTTCATTCAAGAGAGCTCGAAGAAAGGTGAGGTTGCACGATATAGAAAACTTCAAATATATAAGAGTATCAAATTATTATTAGTAGTAATGATATTAGTAGTATTAAATTACTTTATAAATAAAATCTATGCGTACATTCATATACAGGAAAGATCATTAAATGTACAACCTCAAAAAAAGAAAAGGTTTTTATAAAAATTAGAAGTACTAATAACTGACTTCCTGTAATGTCTATGGGAAATGGTGAAAGAAATACAACTCTTTTTTATGGAGATACTTGTAATTAAATGAATTTCAAATATAACTTGCAAGTAAACTGCAAAAAATAAATAATTTATTATTTACTGATAGTAATCTAAATATCCTTTTTTTTAAACTCAATTATTAATAATATAGTAATAATAACCCATACAGTATTAACATGTCTTTTTTATTCATCAGATGGACCAGTGATTAGCCCAGGATGTCATGTTTTTCCATTCAGATTCCAGCTGCCTCAACAGTGAGTGATACTACTGATGTGCTTTTCATAATACATCTTCAGTTGTTTTAGTTCCTCATTGTGTAAATATGTGCACAGTGAATAGACAAAGAATAGATATCCAATGATTCACTGACCAACTTAAATGTATTTTGTAAATATATAATTAAAACAATGATGGCACAGAGGCATAATAAAAGTGAAAAGATCATACTATATCCATTATAAACTGTTTTAAAATAGTCCACAATAAGATGGTGAATTGATAATATTATTATATTATATTTATATTATATTGTTATATTTAAACATTGTAATTAAAAGGAAAGTTGGTGTTACACAGTAGTAAACCTCCCTCTTATCATTCCTTTGAAATGAAGGTCAGTCAATCTGAAAAATCCAACCAGGCTCATGAAAATACACTGTAATCAGGCACCTTACTGCATGTTTCGCAGCAGTTTCAAAATGAAATTTTCAGAGAGTGACATTAAAACACACGTTCAATACATGACCGTTGCACATTTTTATTACATTGGTACAGGCACATACTGATGTGTTTTTATTACGCTGCTTGAGGTACGTATTGTGGCTGTTCAGAATTTAAATATCCAGTGATATAAAAGTGATATAAAAATGCATTTGTTGATGCAGCTGTGCTATTTAAACTTCCTTATTCGGACCTGAGCTTTTTTGTCAAACCGTAATTTCACAGGGTTCGTTCCAGAGCTCATAATTCAAGTGCAATGCTGTATCCCGTGAGCTATGAAGTAACCATTTACTGAATTAGAAATCTCATGCATATGAAGCTGTATATGTGATGAAAGTGTTCGAAAGTATTAGTTTACAAAGTGTGCAGGATGTTAAAATTGTTTTGAGGTCATAACGTATTATTCTGCAAGTAATTTTGTGATACTTAGCCTTTATTAGTCAAAACTCTGTACCTGTAAATCATACTTTTTGTGAAAAGGAATAAAAGTTTTCAAATTTTTACTGCCTCTGTTGTTCATTTTGACTGGAAACTGTGATTCGTAAATATTGGTACACAATTACGTTGTTGCAGAAATGTAGGCACATATAGAGGCACATATTTCCAGTGAGACTAGGTTGGAAAAATCTCAAGAACTTTGAATGTATCCCCAAGTGCAGTTGACAAAACCATCAAATGAAAGTGAAAGTGAAGTGACATTCAGCCAAGTATGGTGACCCATACTCAGAATTTGTGCTCTGTATTTAACCCATCCGAAATGCACACACACAGAGCAGTGAACACACACACACACTGTGAGCACACACCCGGAGCAGTGGGCAGCCATTTATGCTGCGGCGCCCGGGGAGCAGTTGGGGGTTAGATGCCTTGCTCAAGGGCACCTAAGTCGAGATATTGAAGGTGGAGAGAGAGCTGTTCATGCACTCCCCCCACCCACAATTCCATCCGGCCCGAGACTAGAACCCACAACCCTTCGATTGGGAGTCCAACCCTCTAACCATTAGGCCACGACTTCCCCAAAAAATGCTATGATACAACTGTTCAGAGGAGACTGTTTGAGTCGGGCCTTCTTGGTCAAACTGTGGCAAAGAAACCACAAACTATTTCAGAAGAACAAAAAGCAGAAGAGAGCTGTGTGGGCCAGGAAACACAAAAAAAGATTACTGGAAAACTGTCCTTTAGTCTGATGAGTGGAAATGTGAGATTGGTTCTAAGAGGGTGATCGAATAGTCCCTGAATTTGTTGATCCCACTGTGAAGCATTCAGATAGAGGTGTGATGTATATGGGTGCTTTGCTATTGACACTTAAGAGGCTGACTGAGAGAATATTTTAAAAAATATTTTGAAAATCGCAAAAAAAACAAAAAAAAAACACGGACCAACGTTTTATTGGCGATTGCAGCTGGCAGTCAGCAGCATTTATTAGTGCAAATAAAATGAAGGGCATTTTCAATCCTTTTCCAATGAGCTACTGTCAATCTTTTGTCATAAGTTGGCAGCAACAGCTGTGTGTTCGACTGATCGGTGTGCAGACCGTTTGGTTTACAGGGCCGTAGCTGGGGTTTGCGGGGCTCCAGTGCATGTTTTCCCGGTGGGCCCTGTTTGAAATTATGTAAATAGCACAAAAATACAAACTTTAAATTTTCAAGTTTGTGGGTGTCCATGTACAGAGACTGAATAATCAAATGTAAATCGCATTGAATAGTCTTTACTGTATAAATTAAATATAGATTAATTCTTGTTAAAACTACAAAGTAATTCAGTAAAGAGCAGAGAGTGATTTTTTCCTATTTAATTTCTTGAATTAAATATTAAGGACACTGACAACAGCAAGTAAATTAGGGCCGGTCACTTTAGGAGATAATAAATCCAATATTATACACATTCCATTTCTTCTCCAACTGTTTACTTTCACTGAAGACATAACCAACCATTTTTTCAAGGATACCTCCGAGGTGATAATTTTGCATGTAATTGTCGTCTCAAGAGCAAGAAAACACAAAACTCAATTTGGTGTTTAAGGGCTGTAGACGCTGCTCTCTGCATGCATACTGTACACACCGAACAGCGCGCGGATGCTGAATTAAGCTTTTTATGTCGTTTTGTGCTTGTATGTTTAAACTTGTGCGGGTATTAGTTCGTTCAGGCACAGGTGGAATAGAAGAAGAGCTCGGTTTAGTTCGGCCCCCTCCCCTCTCTCCACTCTAAAGATATGCTCCTCTCCTATCTTTGAAGGTAAGAGAAACCCTCTCGCGATACTTTGTTGTCATACACTGATTCTGTGCAGATCTGCTTCAAGTTGAACACACCTATTGGGTTTGTGGAGTTGTTGTTGTGCGTACTAGGGAACATATATACACCATACATCATCGCGTTGCTATATTATTGATATCGTGAGATGATAATTGTTTATCATGTAAAAATTTCTACCGAAATTATCTCCAGTGCCAACTCTTCAAAGTGGCACCAAGTGTCCGCTCCTACAGAGCGCCATCCTGTTCCCGTGTTCAGCCAAGAGGGAGCTCCTGATCTAGAGTTTAACCCTGAATGTCCTAGAGGCTCAAAAATGCCTGTGCTCCCACTCACTCCTGCCGCCTCCTCTGCTGCCGTCTGGCAGCTCCTCTGCTCACCCTCAGTCCACCATCTATGCAGTGCGAGCTCCGCGGGACTGCTATCCTCCAGCATCGCCCAACTCCAAGGCTGTTTCACTTTACTCACCGTCTAAGCCTCAGACTCCACCTTGGCCCATGGACCTGTAGGCTGCACCATGGCTCCTAGCTCACTCCTCTCCGCCATGAACTGGCAGTCGACTAGCTTTGCCAGGTTCCCTCTTCCCTCTGGCTCAGCCTTGGTCTGTCGTCGACCATCCTGCATCTCAGGACTCCACTCCAGTCCTTCATCCCCTCAGCTCCTCCTCAGTCCTTGGTTGCTCCGGCTTCACCACAGCCTCCAGGATCCGTATCTTCCCGTCGTTTGCTGGCACCATTTGCTCCGCATAGGACTTCCGGATCCTCCCCGTTGCACAGGCTCATCAGCTCTCCGTCTCCACCTCTGGCTCCTCACTCCATTGGCTATATGTGGGTCGACATTATGGCTGTGGCCTGGGTCCAGCTGGGCTCCTCCTGTCTCCTTCCTGAATGCCCAGAGGCTCTGTCTGCTGGCCCCCTACCGGGAGTCCATCCTCCCCCGGAACCTCCTCCATCCCTGTTTGTTCAGTCTTCCTTGGTCAGTTCTACTTGTTGAATGTTGTGAAATTACCCAGTAATTCATCCCCTGTTCCGTGCTCCTCCCAGCACAGATTGTGACAGAAGTGGTGTCCCATCTTTTGACTGAAAGTGTGTGTGACACATTAAACACTGTAATGCTTGTCAGAAACTAAATTGTTTTATATTTCCATAATTTCAGAGATATGCCTCCATCTTTTAAAGGATTGCATGGCTGGGTTAAGTATGTCTTGACAGTAAAGCTGAGCAGGCCTTGGAAGTCAACATCTGCTGCACAGACAGAATTAAACTTTGTGCTGAGAAATTATGGGACCAATGATCATTTACTGGTATGAATTACAATTCCACATTTGACTCATCTATTGATTCACATTAATAAAGAGATGATGTAACTGCTTATTAAAGCAATTACTTCCAATAAGCTGTAGGATACAGTGAATTAAGAATAGCTAATGAGTGGTAATTGCTTTTATAAAATGTTTGTTCCATCAGGTACAGGTGCATCTCATTAAATTAGAATGTCATCAAAAATTTCATGTATTTTAGTAATTCAACTCAAATTGTGAAACTCGTTTATTAAATTAATTCAGTTCACACAGACTGAAGTAAGTTTTAACAGTTTAAGTCTTTGATTATTTTAATTGTGATGATTTTGGCTCACATTTAACAAAAACCCACAAATTCATAACAGATCCAAATACAATCTCAAAAAATGGAATATAGTGAAATTCCAATCAGCTAATCAACTCAAAACACCTGCAAAGGTTTCCTGAGCTTTCAAAATGGTCTCTCAGTTTGCTTCACTAGGCTACACAATCATGGGGAAGACTGTCCAGAAGACAATCATTGACACCCTTCACAAGGAGGGTAAGCCACAAACAGTAATTGCCAAAGAAGCTGGCTGTACACAGAGTGCTGTATCTAAGCATTTAGATATGTTCACAGAAAGTTGAGTGGAAGGAAAAAGTGTGGAAGAAAAAGATGCACAGCCAACCGAGAGAACCAAAGCTTTATGAGGATTGTCAAGCAAAATCGACTCAAGAATTTGAGCGAATTTCACAAGGAATGAACTGAGGCTGGGGTCAAGGCATCAAGCCCCACCACACATAGACGTGTCAAGGAATTTGCTGAACAACAGACACATTTGGGGTGCAATATCATCTGCTGGTGTTGGTCCAATGTGTTTTTTGAAAACCAAAGTCACTGCACCCATTTATCAGGAAATTTTAAAGCACTTCATGCTTCCTTTAGCTGACCTGCTGATTTCATTTTCCAAATGTGAAAAATGAGAAACAAGAGATCAAAAGGCTGAAAGCCACTATCAAAGGAACCTGGGCTTCCATACCACCTCAGCAGAGCCACAAACTGATCAGCTCCATGCCACGCCGAATTGAGGCAGTAACTAAAGCAAAAGGAGCCGGTACCAAGTACTGAGTACATGTACAGTAAATGAATATACTTTCCAGAAGGCCAACAAAACACTGAAAAAACTGTTTATTGGTCTTATGAAGTAATCTAATCTGTTGAGATTTGTTGAATTGGTGGGGTTTTTTTTAAATGTGAGCCAAAATCATCACAATCAAAAGAACCAAAGACTTCAGTCTTTGTGCATTAAATTTATTTAATACACAAGTTTTACAATTTGAGTTGAATTACTTAAATGAACTTTTCCATGACATTCTAATTTGCACTAATAATGCACCTCTATTTTGTTCATAAAGTAAACAACAGCAATGTACAGTATTATATTATTAGTAATATTATTATTAATACTGTTCATTTTAATAAATATAATAACTTTTATTTGACTACCAAGTAATGCAATTCTGATAGCAGAAAGTTTTCCAGGCAACAATTAGATGCTGAGGCACAGTAATAATGATGTAAAGAGGTCACAGGTATTTGTTTCCAGAGTAATTTACAATGGCTCTGAACACAGCTCAATCAAGGACTGGATCTATCCAGAACTCCAGAAATGTAACTGAAAGTATGTTTCTGTGATTTAGAAATGATAGGAAATGTAATGTTATTTCACTCAATTCAATGTTGTTGTTTGTGTCATACAGCAACCACAATCTGGCACAGAGGACAAGAAGATAAAACTTTTTGGCTCAGGAAAAATGTCACTGGCTGTAAAAGCAGAAAAAACTGGCTATATGCAAGGTGATCATGTCACATATTTAGCTCTGAAGCGCTTCTGACAAAGCTGCTTAAGCTGAAGACACTAGCCTGCAATGTCAATTATTGGGTTTCCATTTTGAGATATTGCATACTGGCGTGGAAATTCTAATTAAATAACAATTTGTAGAGACTGAGAATGAAAAACCAAACAGAGTTTTATCTTTGTATTGCTTTAATTCTCTGCAGAGAATGATCTGGTTTACACACAGCTTCTGAGTCTGTGTGCAAAGAGATAACACATAGACTCACAGACCACTTTTAATAAGTATGTAAAAGATACATTGAATGACAAACTAGGACCTTTGAGCCAATCATGTTGCTCAGTGCACATCACCTCATAACTCATGTACATCTCATTCACCTCTCCCTGTTACGGACATTCTCAGAACTAATTGTTCCTGGTACATGGTTCCTCTTTAGAAGTAGTTTTTCAGCCTAAAGCAGTTATGTGCACAGGTTACACAAAGAACTCAGTTTCCCTATGAACTATATATACTACCTTGTTCATTGTATGTTAAAAAGATACTTAAAAGAGATTAATGCAATTAATGCAAAATTAGCAAAACAAAAAATTTCAATAACAATACAAATTCTGGGAGTTACCAAGGAACATGGAAATAATTTTTTTTTAATTTTTATAAAATAAAAATATGCTCACTTGAAGTGCCTACATTTTTTTTATTAGATATAAAGCCATAAACTACGATAGAAAAAAAAAATTTGCTGGGAAGACTGATTAATTTGCATTAAAATAAGTAATGGGACTAATAATTTGCTCAGGGACGAAAATAACAGCAGAGAAATGTCATCGTATAGCATCTTAAACTCGTCATTATCAAGTGAAAGACTAATCAAAATTAGTTGACGTACTTTCCATTGATATTCAGCTACTGTGTTCTAAACACACTGGATATCTGTCATCTGTAAATAATGTTAACATAATTTAAATTTGCTACTTGAATAGAAACTGACAATGATCTTTCTTTCTTTCTTTCTTTCTTTCTTTCTTTTTCATTGTTGTAAGTTGTCTCTAATTGTAATTTTTAATTTTTTTTTGCAGGTGAAACGATAAGAGTTTTTGTCGACATTGACAACTCTTCATCTCGTAACGTCAGGCTAAAGTACAGCCTCAAGCAGCTACAAACGTTCATCGCTGGCAAGAGCACTAATAGAGGATTCAAGTATATAGTCAAAGAGACTAGAGATCGCATTCCTTCTGGAGAAAAGTCAAAATTCATAGTGGATATAAAGCTTCCACATGACCTGACTGTCACCTTTGAAAACTGCAGAATTCTAAAAGTGCAGTATGAACTCAAGGTGCAGTTTTGCCATTTTTAAAGCAATAGTTCATCCCAAAATAAAAATATGGCATTAATTCTTCTGCAGAAAACAAAAAAAAATGACTTTATACAATGAAAAATGACAAAATACAAAAGAAACAAGCAGTGTGTTATTGATTTTTAAATAAACTCCCTGTAATTTAATAATAATTTATGGTAAAATAGTCTAAAACAACGTTAGTTTTACAGCTTAACAAGACTTTCTGTTGAAAAGTAAAGCAAACACATGATTGTCTTTCAGGTATATCTGGATGTGTCTTTTGCCTCAGATCCAGAAGTCAAATTTCCTGTGGTCATTCTTCCAGCTGAACAACAGTGTCCTCCCTGGCAAGGCCCACCTGGAGGATTCCAGCCATATCCACCACCTCAGCCTAACCTTGTGCCTTATCCTGGTGAACTACCTCCTCCACCTGCAGGACTTTACCACAATCTGTATAACCCTACAGTGCTGCCCTATCCAGGAGCTGCTGCAGGGGTCTATCCAAATCCACATGCCATCCAGCCTGGTTTCCTTCTGGCTCCTTCTGCACCAGTTTATGATCCAAATCAAAGCACTAAAGAATCGACTCCTAACGTGCCTTATTAGTCTCCTTTACCAGCCAAACCTCTGAGCACCATTTATGCTGTCAATGAGTACTTAATGTCTACATGCCTACTATCAGAAAGCTCAGTTCGTATCATTGTGCCTTTTAAACTTTTTGTGTTCCTGTAGTTCAACTTGTAGAGCACTGCGCTAGCAAGCAAGCGCAAGGTTGGGGGTTCGATTGCCCGGGAACACATGATATGTAAAAATTGATAGCCTGAATGCACTGTAAGTCGCTTTGGATAAAAGCGTCTGCTAAATGCATAAATTAAATTTTTTAATTTAATGTAATTTAAGCTTAACACATTTTTTATTTCACAGGGAATGTACTTTATGTAGCCCTTCCCCCTTTCAGCACTGCACTCATTGTTTTCTGTCTTCAGTTTAAATTTATACAGCATAAGGCTAAGATCTTATGGATTTACAGTGCCCTCCATAAGTATTGGAACAGTAAAGACAAAATTGCTTTCTCTGCTGTGGAATCGAGACATTTGCAAATATGATTAAAAGATGAATATGCGACAAAACAGAATGTCACATTTTATTATTAGGTCTTTCGACAAATACATGTTTTACCAAGTAAAAAGGACAGCACTTTTAGAGTTCATCCCACTATTTGATGTGAGAGTAAGTATTGGAACAGTTGAATTTAAGGCAGATGTACAAGATTAAAAGCTAATATTTAGTTGCAGATCCCTTGCATGCAATCAGAGCAGTGAGTCTGCAACCCATAGACATCACCAGACTCTTGGTCTTATGCTTTGAAATGCCTTTCTACAACCTGTAATGCAGCCAATTCCAGCTGTTGCTTGTTTGGGGGAGTTTCTGTCTTTAGTCTCCTCTTTAGCTGGTGAAATTAATGTTCAATCTGATTTAAATCTGTAGATTGATTTGGGCAATCTGTGGCAAGTGTGCACACAAGACTGCACACTTTCTGAAATCCTGTACGTTAAAGGGTGGGTGAAATGCTCGTTTTCACTCAATATCCTGTTAATCTTGAGTACCTATAGAGTAGTACTGCATCCTTCATAACTCCAAAAAGTCTTTAGTTTTATTATATTCATAAGAGAAAGATAGTCTGTACCGATTTTTCGCGGAAAAACACGACCGGCTGGAGGCATGACATGTGGGCGGAGCTAAAGAATCACGAGCGCAAGTAAGCTTTTGCGTTGAGAGCGTTTGGAAGCTGTGACAGCTGTGAAGGCTGAAACTGAACGAGAGCAGCAGCAGCAACGACTCGCTCCGAGCGGGGCTCGAACCCTGGTCTCCGGCAGGGGAGGGGGATGCACTAACAAGGAGGCAGAGATATTTTAAGCAGTTTTACTCACCGCATGCGGTTCCAACACACGATCGTGACCCTTTTTCGTTGGGACTGCATTATCCTTAAGAAATAAACGATGTGCAAATCCGGCGTCAAACTGGGCCTTGTTTGTAAAACAAGCATCTTCGAAATGCAGGGAACAAACAAAAACACTTGCACAACTCCGTTGATGCTCTGTAAAAATAAACTCCATCCACTGGTCCCTTAATGCTGTTTTTTTTGGTAATCTGTGCAAGGTTGTCTTGCCCTGGCAACCAAAAACACACTCCTTTTGTGACATTTCGCGACGCTCTCGCTCTTTATCAGTGAATGCCTGTTGTGCTCTCAGTGCTGTGCTATACAGGAGCGCGCGCTCTTCCGGCAGAAGTGCCCTTATAAGGAAATTCCGCTCCATCTAACGTCACACAGAGCCATACTCGAAAAAAACTTTCCGAAACTTGTGACAAACCGGAAGGAGTATTTTTGGAACAAAAATACTCATTCAAACGTACAACTTAATTTTTTAAACTTTGTCCATGTTTAGCATGGGAATCCAACTATATAACAGTGTAAAAAAACTCAGTATGCATGAAATAGCATTTCACCCCCCCTTTAAGGGATACGCGCTCCGCTTCATTCCCTTTCTTTGAATTGGTTAGACCTTGGTTCCTTGGGCGGCACTCAGCCAGTGTGTCTTAATTAATACACTTTAGGCATCGCTTCGCTCAACATGAGTATTTGGGTGATTGCCGTAGTAGTTTAGCAGTGCTCCCCTTTACCAAAAAAGGTTGCCTATGAGTGCGCTAATTAAGACTTTAAATTTGTTTGCCCTGATAAAGTCCTTGACTGAATTGGCAGGGTGTTTTGGGTCATTGTCCTGATCCAATATGAAGTGCTTCCTAATGAGTTTGGTGGCATTTTCTTGAATATTGGTAGCCAAGATGATTTTGTACCTTTCCAAATTCATTCTGTTATTGCTATCATACATTAAATCATCATTAAAATTAAGAGGTCCTGTTCTAGAGACACCCATGTATGCCCAAACCATGACTCCACCTCCACCAGGCTTTACAGATGTATGCTTAGGAACATTTGCAGTTCCATTTTTTTCTCCACACTTTTGCTTTCCGATCACTTAGATAAAGGTTAATCTTTGTCTCATCTGTCCATCAACTCAGTTCCAAAACTCTGGCTCACATTTATGAAGAATCTTGTCTTTCTATTTTTGGTAATGATCAGAGGTTTGCATCTTGCTGCACTCAAAAAAAAAAAAAAAAAAATCTTGCCACAATTGCCACTGTCAAAACTATTAGATTTAATCAGTTAAACATTATGGATAGGATTTAAGTACATCTGGCTCTGAAACAAGTCAGATCCCATTAGTTAAATTGTATGAGATAGGTTTACATACAAATGGAATCGTTTACCATACTGTTGGTGGTATTGCACAGTGAGCTGTGTAAAGTGGCTTTGGTAATGAACGGGCAAGTTCAAAAAAGGCAGCGCCAGAAGAAGCGTTCGTTTGATTCTCCTAACTATTTTGCATTAGAGCAGCCTGGATCATAATCTGTTTACAAGGTAAGATATATATTCTATTAACTTAGTGTATATTATTTGATAGGTTTCATTGTATTATTACAATGAAAGTATTATATACATGTATTATATACACATATTATTAGTGTGGTTGCTAAAATCAATGCACTGACTGTTTTTTTTCTTTCACTAGCTAACTGATGGTACTAATTAGGGCTGGGTTGAAATCCATTTTCGATTTTAATCGTTTCTCATTGTTACAGTGATCTCAGTGTAAATCCTAAGAATCACTAGATGCTGTTTTCACTTGATGCATGAACAAAACTTAATGAAACATAATAAATCAAGTTTTGTTACTTGTGATATGAAACAAAGTGTCAAATTTAAGATTCCGCCAATTGTATCACTAAAGATGAAGTGTAAATACTTGTTTGGTGTTAAATGTAAGGTAAAAAATGATTTTAGCACCTCCGTATAAGCAGCGGTAAGAACTCACGTGAATCATCATCTCTTTCTCTTTACTTATAGATACCACAGCAAATAAACATGAATGATCAACAGAGGTCACATCACAGATCACAGAATCACATCTCACATCATCTTTTAGGTATGTCCCTGAAAAGCCATTGAGTGAGTATAAACTCTAAACTTTTTAGAAAAAATAAATAAAAAAAAATGGTATTTTGCTAAATATGTGCACAGTGTCACTCTTGGGTGTTTGATGCTTTTTGGACTGATTTATGTGCTTAACTGAAGCTATGCAAAGAAGTTATTGAGGTAAAAATAACCAAAAAATGACCTACACGCATCAAAAGAATGAGAAGAAATAAGGGTGATGATGTCATTAAAAAAATGTCAAGTTATAGTGCTGCAGAGATATCAATCTTAATTAGCATTAGCATTACTAGCCCCGGCCCGACAGGTGTCGTAATACCAGTTTCGGCCATGGGAGGCGGTATGCGGGCAACATAACCACCAGCCAACCTGCAATACACGAATAACTCGCACGGCTTGTGGGCGTACTTGAACCTGATGTCAATCGTGTGGAAAGTACAGCCCCCTAGTTCATTTCAGTTCAGGGAAGAGAGCGGAAGGATGACTGAAGCCCTTGGCAAGAGACCACCACCCGCTACAGGGAAACAACCGCGCTCGGAATCACAAATCAAATCCGATAAGAAAAGGAGCCGAACCAGAGTAAACATCGGCACTGCTTTCAATCGCTGGACCTGAAACTGATGGACCTGAAAGAAATGAGGTTAGACTCCGAACTTGCAACATTTCTTTTTGATTGGTAAGTTAGATGCTGTTAGTATTTCGCTAGAAGTTTGTTTTATATGTTTGTGTATTTTTTTTCGGGAAGTTATAACATAGAAATGTATCGAAGGCTGTTCGATAAACGTGCTAATGTTAGCGATGGCTAACCGTAATTGCGTTTGATAATTAGCTAGCTATAACTTACCCATTTTTTATATCATAACTAACCTGCTCTGTCTAGTCTGTTGGTCTCCCTGTCCTCTTTGCTTCGTGGTTTTTCTGTGCGTGAGAAAATTGATGTGTGGCGTGAAAGCGTGTGAAAAGAGTAAATTGCGTGTCTCACGGTGAATGCTTGAGAGTTGGCAGCTCTGGTTATGTTGGTTGGCCCTAGCTTGGTCAACATCAGACAGCTGAAGTTGACCAATGATGTTGACAGAATGCTGTCTGTCAAATTAATTTAATTCAAATAATGTGTATATACAACTCAAAATTTAATATGAACAAAACGAATGGGAACATATTCACTGGTAAATGTGAAGGGGAGTAGCTTGAAGATGTAATTTTTCAAAATCACTTGACATCACCCAACGTTCCTCTGGAGGCAAAACGTCCTCTTAGGCTTCGGCTATGGCTGTAGGGTTGTTGTGAAGGTAGGGGCGGAGCATAGAGACTATGCCGTTTCTCGTTTGTTACTCTAGAGTAGACCAATTCACTTTATTGAGGCATACTGCCCCCATCTGGTATGGAATGTGGAGTATGACTTGATTTTTTTGCCAGACATGACAGATGGCACCTTTAAGTAATGACAATTGAGATGTCATATTTTTGTACTTGAGTCAATGTGTTAAAAGTTTTAAATGCAGAATGTTCCTTCCATACTCATGTACTCCTAACATGTAATAAAATATGCATGAAAAGTGTGGTGCAGAGACTCAACCCGAGCCTTATGGCATTTTTTTCTAATCGTTGTCCTATTTTTCTAAATTATTGCATGTAGCAGATTTGTTTTAAATGTTAGTGAAACATAAGCAGTACTGTTATCATCGATAATCGCTCTACCTCAACCTTATCATGTATCGCTCTACCTCTAATTGGCACAGTTCTTGAGGATGTTGATCTTATTTCTGCACTCTGTTATAAATGTTTTAACAGAGTTTAATTTATAATTTGTTGTCTTTTTCCATTTATTTCTGCAGAATGGTTTTGGAAAATAGGATTTAACCTTAATGTGCATGTAAATGTGATGGGTGTAGGACCTCAGTGAACAGTTATGCCAATAACTGCATAATCTGCTACTTCTGCCAAAGGAATTAAAAGAGCCTACTTCCTCCCATCTACAATCTGAACACAGTTAATGATTAGCTGAATGGGGAACAATGCTGAGTTGATAACGTGATTCCACAACAGAGGACGTCTGTCTCGCTTATCAGAAAAACTAATCATGAGCTAATCATGTGACATCGACATCCTGAGTTGGTTTCCTGTCAGTAGTGTTGTTTTCCAATTAAAAGAGTTGACGACATTAACTCTTTTCACAAGATACATAAATTAACAAAAATGTTCGATGTGTTCAAGGTAATCAGTGCAACTTTAACCAATTTTCAATATATGGCTTTTATAACTTTAGCAGGTAGTGCTATTAAATGTGTGTAAGATATGGAAAATTTAGTATTGTACTTGTCACGGTTGGTAAACCGTGATCTCGGGGTGTTTACACTTTGTGGTGAATTATGTGTGTCCACGTCTGCACTGATTAGTTGTGGGCGTCTCTATTAATTGTATCAGCAACAGCTGCCACTCATTACTCATCCACTATATAATGGCTTGCCTCACGTCTTGTGCTTGTGAGATCGTTGTTTAATGTTTGATGTGGTTACCCTGTTCGTCTGGCTCTCAGTGACTACGTTTACATGCAGCCAATAACCCGTTCAAACCCGGGATATTAGCAATAACCCGGTCGCGCACGGCCATGTAAACACCGGCAAAAACCCGGATATGCTAATATCCCGGTTTTTAAAAACCGGGATATTATACCTGGGGTACCCCTTTTCTAACCCGAATATTTGGTCTTGTAAACGCGTTTCATCATATCCCCATCAAAGTGTGTGTTCTGTGCATGTTCTATTCGCAAGGAATCTTCGTCTTTTGAGTCTTTGGATACAGGAAGAAGAATCGGAAATGACGCATATTACGTATTACGTCCAGACGCTAACCGTGCGTCGCTGTTTACATCGGGATATTGGCGACTGATTACACATTCCATGTATACAGGAGTAACTCTCTCTGCTCACGCATGTAAACGGGTTATCCCGAATGTTTCAGAAACCCAAATAGTGACCTTAACCCGACCATAAACCGAATTTTAACAGCATGTAAACGTAGTCAGTGTTTTTTGCGTTTGGATGTCTGTGTTTCCCTAGAACCTCATCCACTCTTCGCACGTTCACTCAGCCACGGACACTTACATGTCACGTGATGTTTAATAGTACAAAGAGAACTAATCCTGTATTTTCGAATAATATTACCAAGGAGCAACATGTATATTGAAAATAGCAAAGGACCTAGGACAGATCCTTGTGATATTTTACTGGTGATAAATGAGATGAATACCCATTTAAATAAACAAAGTGGTAGTTATCGGACAAGTAGAATTTAAACCATCTTAGAGCCTGCCCTTATACCTGTATAGTTTTGAATTCGATCTAGTATTTCATGATCTATGGTGTCGAAGGCAGCACTAAGATCAAGTAAAACTAGCAATGAGATGCATTCTTGATCTGACGCAAGAAGCAATTCATTTGTAATTTTAACAAGTGCAGCTTCTGTGCTATGGTGGGGCCTGAAACCTTACTGAAATTCTTCATACAGATAATTTTTTTGCAATAAGGAGCACAATTGAGCAGACAACTTTTTAAACAATTTTTTGACAGATTTGAAATGGGCCTATAATTTGCCAATTCACTAGGATCTAGTTGAGATGTGACCTAAAGATGACGATGAGTTAATAATGTTGAGAAGCGGTTCTTTAGCTACAGGTAAGAACTCTTTCAGTAATATAGTTGGTATAGGATCTAATAAACATATTTTTGATTTAGATGTGATAAGTTTATTTAGCTCTTCCTGTCCTATAGTTGTAAAGCACTGCAGTTTAGCTTTGGGTGCGTTGGATGAAACTGAAGTGTTAGACTCTGTAGAATCTACATTTGCTATCTATTTTATTAGTGAAGAAATTCATAAAATCATTACTATTAAATGTTGATGGAATATTTAAATCAGGTGGTGTCTGGTCATTTATTAATCTAGCCAATGAAATAAAATAAAATAAATACTTTGGACTTCCAAGTTAGTTTTTCTCCATTTGCTCTCAAGACTACAAGTTTCTTTCATGAGAGAGTGAGTATTACTGTAATACCATGACACAGTACGTTTTTATTGAACCTTTTACAATTTGATGGGGGCAACAGCTTTTTGTTGCCAGTAATTTCGTCTAGTTCATGTGTAATTTTGGGTACACATAGCAGTTGAGATAAATCAGGCAGGTTATTTACGAATCTGTCTTTGGTGGCTGGAACAATAGTTCTGCCCAGATGGTAACGCTGAGACCTATAGTTAATATCAGGTATACGCAGCTTGCACGATACAAGAAAATGGTCGGTAAAATCATAATTTGAGGTACGATATCTATATCAGTAAGATCAATTAAATGCTATATAATTTAATCTAGTGTATGATTAAAACGATGAGTGGGCCTGGTGACATTTTGCTTGACTCCAAAATAGTTTATTAGGTCAGTAAATGCAAGTCCTAATGCATCATTTTATTATCAATGTTAATACTAAAATCTCCCATGATAATTGTTTTATCAACTGTAACCAAAAGGTCTGAGAGGAAATCTGCAAATTATTTTAGGAATTCTGTATATGGCCCTGGTGGTCTATACACAGTAGCCAGAGCAACAGATACAATTATAGACTGTATAAAAACATGGACGTAGTGTCCGTGACGTCACCCGTAGACTCATGAAGAGCGTTTTTGAAGCCGCACTACTCTCCCAGGATAATTAAACATGGGCAAAAAGGTGGGAGCTGGTTTCTGAAGCCACGCCACATACCTTGATGACAGTGTCAGCAGCAGCAATCCACCTGTCACTCCAATGGCCACGCCCTTAATTATGCAACATTTTAAGGCTTAATATAATTTAAAAGGATGAGTTATAAAAAAAATTCACCCCTTTCACAATTGTCAAGAAGGGAAAATTAGTTATGCAGACCAAAATAATTTTTTGAACCAGGCTGTAAACATGTTTTTTCTCTGTTGTAAAGTTGGGCATTTTAACATGGGGAGTCTATGGGACTAACTCCCTTTGGCAGCGAGCCTCAAGCGGCCAGTCAATGAATTTGGTCACTTCCTTGTTGGCTTCATGAGAGAGAGCGGGAGGTTGCCGCTCGGATACAATAGATTTATTTTGCATATCTGACAATGTAACATTAAGCAGAAGTATTTCAAATGAGTTAAACCTGTATCCTGTTTTCTGGGTAACATTGAGAATATACCTATATATTGTTGCAGTGAATAAAGCAATGGTAATATGTGTGTGAATAGAGTATTAGCAATGCAAGAGGGATTTGCGGCAACCACGCTGGCGATGCCAACGGGCTATAAGCTAAATAGCACTCTGATTGTTTTTGTTGTAGAATACGATAGAGGATATATTCACGCTATAGAAATGAAAATGGTGTATAAAATAGATTTTTAAGATTAAAAAATAGTCTAAAAATAATGTGACGGAGCTCAAACTCAATACACATGGCAGCAACAAACAGGAAGTGACGTGATTCACTAAAGATAATTGAATTTATAACGGCTAAGGGGCATTCTTAGGCACGACTTGAAGCGGAGTTCCCTTTTAACCAAGGGGCAAGGAACTCGACCGGAAGTTGAAGTCGGGTGGGGGCTGCCATCTTTTAGCAGAACTTCACTTGCGTTAGCATTCCCATTGACTCCCATTCATTTTGGCGTCACTTTGACAGCGAATAACTTTACATCTGAGGCGTTTAAAGACTCTGTTTGTCCATTATTTATTTCTAAAGATACACGACAATGTATAAAGGGCTCCATTACCTTCTATGTTACATTATGGCCCCATATAAACAGTTTTTGTAAAAAATAGGCTAACGATTGCGTCATAACCACTCGGCTCTCTTTCGCATTACCGTACAGACAGGTGGAGAAGCTCGCAGGCAATTAACTTAATGTGGCATACTGGCGTTACATTTTAAAATACTATACAAAATAATTAATCAGAATACTTACTCCTGCTCACTCACGACAAATAACTCCCTGCTCAAGCTCGCCGTCTCTGCAAGATTAACGATGGCAGTTTGTACGCACAGCTACTAGAAGATTTACATCTGTCAGACAGGTTGCTGACGTCGTCAAGCTTCGTTTGAGTCTGCGCGTCAGAAACGGAAGTGCTAAAAAACACTAAAACTGAGCTTCATTTGTCTCAATTGAGTTCCAATGGGGTCGCTGTGTCCATTTCTTTTACGGTCTATGCTTTTAACCCTCTTAGCCTTTTAGCTGTCGTAAGTTCGTAATGTCGTAAACCACAGCTTTACAGAGCTTATAATTTTTTTATAACACTGTTATAAATCCCACACAAAATAAGGGTTCACAAAATAAAACCGAGCAAACGAAGTATAATAAGATTAATAAAAACACTATTTTCTGGCACAAATGTAAATAAAAGTGTATGTTTGTAGAGTAATGTACAACAGCTTTGAACGCAGCTCAACCAATCAGAATCAAGGACCGCATAATCCGTGTTAAGACTGTATTTATTACTGCAAAAATGCTTGTACAATATGAGGTTCTTTACTGAAGTTATTATCTCATAATATGCTACACAGTATCTTGTTTGTTAAAAGTTGTAAAAGTAACTTTCAGGGGATTCATACCAGTGTCAGGACAGACGAGGACCCAAGAGCGGAATGAGGCTGAAAAATAGTATTTTATTAAAGAGGACGTGACGTCTTAACGTCAAAAAACAAAACAATAACCCACTGGGGGGGGGAAGAATCAGTCTTGACTTCACACTGCTCAGCGGTCGTGCGCTCAGCCTCCGAGAACGCCAGACTCGGATTAGACTCCGGATCAGACTCAGATTGATTGCCATTCGGTAATCAATTCCGGGACGTGGTTGCTTTCACACAGAAGGCGACCAGGCAATGTTACGGGAATATTGCGGGTCCGACGTGCAGTGTGAAAGGGGCTCAGCAGGAGAGAGGGGGCAACGAATCCAAAGCGGCAGGCAGGAGAATAGTCGGGCAGACAAGGGGTCAAGCGAAGTGCAGACAGGGCTGATAACGGCGGGCAGTACCAGAGTCAAAAACAGTCCAGGTCGAAAACCAGAAGAGCGGTCCGAAATCCTCTGAGGGCAAAGCACAGGTTACAATAACTGGGCAGACAAACCAACAAACGAACTGACCAGAACAGGACAGAACCGAACCGAAGCCAAACGCCAAAAGGTCACAGAACACACTGACAAGGATGGGTGAAAATCAAGCAGAATAAATAGGGTGAGTAATGAGATAGAGGGAACAGGTGCGTCAGACAAGCCACAGCCTAGATTGCTGAGCGAGATCATCTGGCGCTAGAGCTAAGGGAAGAAAAACCAGAAAAATATAAAAAATCAGAGAGAGAGAAAAAAAGGGGAAAAAAAAACGAAAACAAGTATAGAAAAATGAGTAGAAACGAAAAAAATATATAAAAATAAACAAAGTAAAAAAAAAAGGAAGAAAAAAGGACAGATCATACCCGAGTCCTGACAACCAGAGCTCTTCATCTCTCAAGTGCCAAGTCAAATCACGTGAGTTACCGAGCAAACCTACTGAATTAGAAAACTCAGAATGCATATGAAACTGTATATGACGACATTCATAATGAACAGAACAAATGTATTTAACAAATGACTTGTGTATCATTGTAGATTATTATTTTTAAATAAATACATAAATACTAAATAAATTAAAAACCTATTATTATGCATGTTACAGTAATGGATTTATTTTTTAATACATATGTAATGCATACATTAACACAAAATGCACTACACTTTTCAGCCTCCATCTTTTACATACATTCATGGATGGGTGAAGTATGTCTTGATGGTAAAACTGAAGAGGCCACTGAAGCCAACATCTTTTAAACATCTGTAATTATCTTTTGTGCCCAAAAATGATGCGACCAATGATCATTTACCAGTATGAATTATAATTCCATAATATAACATTATTTAATTATTATTTGATTCTTAGGCACTTATCTATTGATTCACATAAATAGATGATGTAACTGCTTTACTGTCATCAGACCACATGTATCGAGATTTGCTTGTGACCTGTAGACGAATTTGAATGTGATGTTTAGTTATTTAAATACACTGTTAAAAATATTCCGTAAAATATACGGTAAAAAACCGGCAGCTGTGGTTGCCAGAATTATACCGTAAAAAATACAGTAAAACCGTTCTGGTTTAACGGTTTTATACCGTAAAAAATACAGTTACACTGTTGTAGGTTTAACGGTTTTACTTTATGTTTACAGTTTAATACCATAATTTAACTGATATATTATTAATATAGGAACTTATTAAAGCACTGAAATCTGTATTGTACCTTTGTATTACACTGGTAACCACCAAAAGCAGATGGTGATGAGAGAGTCACGTGGTGAAACAAAGCCCATCACAAGCAGCTTTTAAATAATAAGATATATAGAAGGTGCACGGTGTCATTCACACAAGCACTAAACACCATCATGGTGAGACTCATTAAACTGAAATATGCAATAAACATTAATTTAACAACATTTTATGTAACATACAAACCTAATAAACATAACAGATGAGAAAAAATTAAGAAGAAACATAGTTATTTCAAAGAAAAAACATCAAATTCAAAAATGCAACGCAGAGAATTCTGGGAACGTAAGTTTACGTTTTTTCCCTGTAAAGTTTACAGGAAATTACCGTTAACCAGTAAACGGGTTTGTACTGTAGCATTTTTACAGTTTTTTACCGTTAAAATCACAGTCATTTTTTACAGTGTATGTTTGTTTGTTTCATAATGCAACCACAAGCTGGGACATGAAGACAAAATGATGAAACTTTTCAGCTCAGGACAAATGTCACTCACTGAATCAACAGACAAAACTGGCTATATGAAAGGGGATGTCATCATAGCTCTTTAAGTGCATCTGTCAAAGCAACCTAAACTGAAGACACTAGCCTGCAATGTCAAAGAAGCAATTCTATTATTGATGTATTTTATCTCTATTTTCTTATTATTGGTGAAGATTGTCGACATTGAACAACTCTTCATCTCATGACGTCAAGCTAAAATACAGCCAGAAGGAGCTACAGATGTTCATCGCTGGCAAAAGAACTAAAAGAGGATTAAAATATATAGTCTAAGAGACTAAAGATCACGTTCCGTCTGGAGAAAAGTCTAAATTCATAGATAACATGACAGGTGTGTCTGGATGTGTCTTTTGCCTCAGTTCCAGAAGTCAGATTTCCTGTGGTCATTCTTCCAGCTGAACAACAGTGTCCTCCCTGGCAAGGCCCACCTGGAGGATTCCAGCCATATCCACCACCTCAGCCTAACCTTGTGCCTTATCCTGGTGAACTACCTCCTCCACCTGCAGGACTTTACCCTAATCTGTATAACCCTACAGTGCTGCCCTATCCAGGAGCTGCTGCAGGGGTCTATCCAAATCCACATGCCATCCAGCCAGGTTTCCTTCTGCACCAGTTTATGATCTAAAGCACTAAAGATTCCTCTCCAAAAGAGCCTTATTAGTGTTTTTTACCAGCGAAACTTGTGCTGTGTCAATGAAAACTTCATGGATTTATCTGCATGATTTCACCTCAGGTGCCCATTACATTGTGCCTTGTAAACTCTGCACTCTCTTGATGATATTACTGCAGTTTTATTGATACTGTGTTCTTTTCAGAACATATTGCAGTTTATCTGTTTGTGCTTTTAACCTCCAGCCATAATGAAATAGTCTATCGACTGTAACCACTGTTTGTATGATATGCTTTACCAAAGACTGTAACAAGTCTGAACAAATATCTATGAAAATAAAAGAGGATTGCTCCACTGTGCTACAGTAATGGATTAAGATTCTGACAAATAATCCCTAGAGAAACTACTACATCACAAATCACCAAACACCATTTACCTTAACCCCTTGCTTAAGTCTTTGTCTCACAAATTAAGTCCACGTTTTAAACTAAACTAAACTTGAAACTCTCAGACATCTTAATATCAAAACGCCTTGCATTTTTACTAGGTGGGGATGTGTCTGTTTCGCTTAAGATAAATGTACATGAGAATTTGAACAATTATCTCCACCTTCAACTCCACTGCACGCAAAGTTACTGTTCTCCAACAAACCCCTAGAGAGCAGCAGAAACCAGCGTAACTCATGGTTCACAAACCCGGGTGTACTTGACTGAAGGAAGACAGCGGGATCGATTGTGCAGCCGCTAGGTGGCGCAGAAGTCTTCAGAACTGAAGCAGTACTGTAGATCTAGAGCAGATAAATGATACTGGGTGAGTTGGCCTAATATCTGAGTGTGTGTGTGTGTGTATATATATATATATATATATATATATATATATATATATATATATATATATATATATATACTAAATATATATATATATATATATATATATATATATATATATATATATATATATATATATATATATATATACTAAAAAAGAGGGTTCCTACAAAAATACTCAGTTCAAGTTAGATATGTTATGTTATGAAAACTGGTGCAATTGGCATCATATTACCATCTTTATCAAAATGTAACAAGGCAGCATGACGTGAGCAACATTGATCTCTTTATCTGCATCTAAACCATTCATAATTTGACTAAAATCAGTTGTGTTGTTTAAGTCCTAATATGTTTGGGGGTTATAATAAAAAGCTATATCTAAGCTATATTTTGTTCCTGTTGTGCATACCCACTGAGTAACCAGAGCCCAAATTCAATTTATTTAACAATCTATAACATGTTACTCTATAAACAAACTGTTCAAATATTAATGTGGGGCTCTACCTAACCGTGTGAAAATGTCTATGCTTCCACGTATTCTTTTAATACACTGCTCAGCTGTTCTCTGTTATTTGTCTCCTGAGTCCCGGTCAAAGAACTGCACAAAAAGCGGAAGAAGGGGGACGGCTAGCAGCCGCGCGCATGCGCACTAACTTGTTTTTCACAAGAGCAGCGCTTAAAGTGAGCCGGTGGCGAAATCTCACCGTCTTTCATTGCAGACCATCAAGCCTTCACCGAGAACCGATAACAGCATCTGCTGCTGTTATTCAGCTCTCGCATCTCAATGACACTATCCAGTGTTGACTCTCGCTTTTTTTCCTAAGAGATTATTTTCGTAGACTTTGCCTTTTGGTTTTGTTTTGTCTACAGAACTTTGTACATTTTATTTTCTTGCCACCATGGTGCTAGGAAAGGTGAAGAGCTTCATTGTAAGCTACGACTGTCTAAATGACAGCAATGTCCCTGTTTTCTCCAGCGGGGACTCTGTCTCAGGAAGAGTTATTATTGAAGTCACCGGGGAGATTCGTGCGAAGTCACTGAAAATACACGCAAAAGGATTCGCAAAAGTTCGTTGGACAGAATCACGAAATGCTGGATCCAACACTGCCTACACTCAAAATTATACAGAAGAAGTGGAATATCTGGATCATAGAGACATCCTTATTGGCCATGAAAGAGGTAAGCATATACAGATCAAACTTGCTCTCTGTCTATTTGTTCAGAAAAGAGCAGAATGTACTGGTGGGATGCTCAGTGGTCCAGGATGACATAACATACCTCGGATGCTGCACAGTACTTGTTGACCGATGGACCTGTAGACACTATTGTATTATATATCTTTCTTTTCTTTTCCTTTTCTATTGTATTTATGTATTCATTTGTTAAAATCGATTGTCTTAATCAACCCCCCGAAAAATACACCATATACACATGGAACATTATTACGTGACAGACTCATCATTTATTCGAAATAATGACTTGGTAATGGACGTGAATGCCGCATTTTCACTATTTAAATCACATAAATGCGTGATATTCCGCACAATCTTTTCTATTCTGACTACACTTAAGGATTCTTTCAGGTGTCAGTGAAGTAGCTTGAATGACTGGTGACCACACAGTTTTCTTATCGCAGCTACAGCCTTAAATCAAGATTAGTTTCGGTGTTCAATCTATTGATTTCTTTCGGAAAAACTACGTCCATGAATTCTATATAAGATCACATATTACAAACAGTATTGACAGATCTTTTGGCATAATGTCTTAAGTTTCAACCCATTGTTCGAAGCGGTTCAATCCTGTTTTGATGCAGTGTCTAGTCGTTCTTGTCTCTGATTGGTGGAAGCGTCAACGTGTCTTCTATGACATCATGCTTTTGTGGAAAGTGAGAAAAACAGCAGCAACTTTGCACCATGGCTGTAGTATGCACATATTTTAGCTAAACTTAAATGCATTCAGTGTCCAATATTCAGTTGTTAAGATTTACTGACAAATTCTTTGCTTTTTTATTATTTTTTGTTGCAATGGCTCTTCACACTTGAAATTGTTAACTCATGGCCTTTCTAAAATTCGTGGGTTATCTCGTTTCACACTGTACATTTATAAACCCTTTGCATATTTATGACGAACATTTCTCACGAGCTGTTTTGATAACTGCTGGTCCTTCGTTATACGTTTATATAATTTGTCCGCTCTGACTGTTTAATTAACCTTTTATATCACAAAAAAATAAATAATTAAAATGTATCTCCAGTTACCGCAGTTTTTTTACATTTTTTATTTATTTTCTCGTTTCTGCAAACTGCACGGGGCTCATGAATATTTAATGAACTAAGCATAGAGGCAGTTTATTGGTCTTCTGTTGCTAAACAACTTGCTGTAACGTTCCTACATCATCGTGGAACGTTAGCTAGCACAAAAATAGTTTTATACAGTCTATGATCAAAACACAGTGTTAAAAATTACAAGTGTGAACGGTGGCATTAATACATCCACATTGTATAATACATGTGACTTATTCAGTCGCTTTTTTGTTGAGAAGTTTTTGTTAGCCTGAGGTGGCTTCTAGTACAGGAAAGCTAGTCAATATTTTCCTAATGTTGAAACTCTTTGTACAACTTAAAATTCAAATAATGCATGTTATGACCTTGTTAGTTGCATGCGTGCTGTATTTCATTCCCATGTAAAATTCTAATCTAAGTCATATCTAACTGTCTTTGCTGCTTCTGTATGAGTGATTGGTTACAATAAAAGTCGATTTGTTATTGAAACTGTTCGGTTTTCTGTCGTTTGTGATTTCTGGTGTGATTTTTTGGCATATTTCGCTCACGTGTTTTGATGAATGGGAGAACACTCTTGAGGTCCATGCCGCAGCACACGCGTAGATTCAATGGGAGGCTGCAGCACAATGAACGGTAACGAGCGCGCCGGCTCCGGGAAGCAGTCAGCTCCGGTTTAGGCCGGTCTTCTCTTGCTGGAATCTGCCCTTGATTGACAGCTCCGTGCTTGTTTACCATGGCTCCGCTAAGCTGAGTGCTTAGCTGCCAAAGCGAAAGACGCCGGTGTTTTTTAGTGTTACACAAACAAATGATTTAACATTGGAATTTCGTTTCACATTTACCTTAGGTTTCACGTAAACTGCAGTGGATCTTATGAGTAGTTCTCTCTCCCATTCAAAATGAATAATGTAACTGAATACACCTGTGCATAAAGTGCAATCGTTATACTTGTCGTGAAACACTCATAATTCATGGGTACAACATAAGATTGATGCATATCATGATTTGCTGGGGTGTATGAGAATCGATCAACTGTTGTATTATCAAAGTGTTTACATTTATGCATTTAGCAGAAGTTACATGTGTTCGAATAAATTAGATAATGTAATAAACAAGAAGATGATCAATGCTTTGGCAGGTAAGGTATATTTGGAATATGATTCTCTTCTGTTTCAGAGGATGATAACTCTGAGGAAGGACTCACCACTATTCATTCAGGAAGACATGAGTATGCATTCAGCTTTGAGCTTCCACAAACGTGAGTGTTTGGTCAAATATGATATAAAATGATTCACTTGAAATGTATATTGTAATTCTTATTCAAGTGTTCTCATGCGTTGCGCATGCAGACCTCTGGCTACCTCGTTCGAAGGAAAGCATGGCAGTGTGCGTTATTGGGTGAAGGCTGAGCTGCACAGGCCATGGCTTCTGCCCATGAAGACCAAGAAAGAGTTCACTGTCTTTGAACACATTGACATCAACACTCCTCTTCTGCTGGTGAGTGTTTGCATCATCCGTATCCCTTTATTTATCACTGATTCATCAATGCAATGTTGACAAATGACCAGTCAAGTTTATTGCATTTAAAGTGTTGTTATTCTACTTTGCACAGTCTCCCCAGGCAGGAACTAAAGAAAAGACGCTATGCTGCTGGTTTTGCACCTCAGGTCCAATCTCTTTAAGTGCCAAAATTGAACGGAAGGGTTATACTCCAGGTAAATCTTCTGGCAGTTAACATTTTTAGGATACATTAGAACCCCACTTTACTTTTAAATGATACTAGAGCTGCAATTAATAATTATTTGGATTGTTTTTAATCTTTAGATTTTTTATTTATTATTTTTATTAATCAGTTTGAAAAAAAAAAAAAGCGTGTGACAGGGAAAGCCACATTAAATTATATATATATTTTTAATGCTTTTAAGGGTGTAGTTTACCCGAAAATGAAAATGCTGTCATCATTTACTCACCTTCAAATTGTTCCAAACCTTCATGAGTTTCCATCTTCTGTTGAATAAAATATCTTCTTCTGAAATAAATTCATACATATTTGTAACAACATGAGGGTGAATAAATCGATAAAATGTGACGCATTCTTATGCTTTGGACTTCTTGGATCGTATAAACGCATTTCTTGCTACTGTAAAGTGCTGGGACTTTAATAATCAAATATATTTCAGATTTGTTTTAATTATCAATTATGGTCAATTTAATAAATTGTTGCAGCCCTACATAATACCCTTTGATACTATTTCGTACCATTAACCATATGTAATGTCTTCACACAGGGGAGTCCATTCAAATCTTTGCTGAAATTGAAAACTGCTCCTCGCGTATGGTTGTGCCAAAGGCCGCCATTTACCAAACACAGACCTTCTTTGCCAAAGGGAAGATGAAGGAGATCAAGCAGTTGGTGGCCAACATCCGAGGGGAGTCGCTTTCTTCCGGCAAGACGGAGACATGGAATGGAAAGATGCTGAAGATTCCCCCTGTATCTCCCTCCATCCTTGACTGCAGTATCATTCGAGTGGAATACTCACTCATGGTAAGTCATGTGCTTTTATAGTTTGTATTGATTTTGAAGTTTTATGGGACAGACATAAGCAGTCGCTTAAAAATGCTAATGATTCAGTTATTTGAATGTTTTCCATGTCGATTTTAACCAGCTGATGGATCATTTCCTTGACAGCGCCTCTTTGCACTTCCACACATTCAGCACTATGAATGATAATAAGATTATGTCAAGTTCTTTCCAGCACAAAGAAGATCAGCCTAAAATATCTGATGAAATTCAGGCCATTGAGTGTTAATAGCTTATTATCCCCTCAAACCAATCTGTAACTTTGTAATAGTCAGGACACAGGATTTACTTTTATTATTTTAATTCACTCAGCTCTAAGGAAAAAATGTTGATAGGCTGTGAGTGTGAATACGTAAATGTTATTTTCTTAGCCTTTTTGTGCGACTGAAAGTACTCTGGCACAAATGAATGTGTCATCCCTACTTGTTTTAAGCAGGCTCCTTGTATTCTCAAATAAATTAATCCACTTAATAAATTATGACCTTTTAAATTCTGTTTCATGGTCCAAATCTCTACTCTGTTGTAAGAGAGAATAATATTTCAACAGCTGTTTATGAGCACTATTCATGTCTAGCACTCTAAAAACCACAGTATACACTATAGTCTCTAAACTCACAGCATTCTGGACACAAATATTTTAATGGTTAAGAAAAGATGAATTACTGCCTGGCCAACTGAGATTTTGGCATTGAGGTAAAGTTTAGGACAGCACATTGTGCTTGAATATTAGAACCATTAATTTGCTTTGAGGATCTGGATTTTTTGTTGTTGTTGTTGTTTGTTTGTTTGTTTATTTTTTTCCACAAAGGTGCACTGTTTGTGAAATGATTAATTAAAAGTCCCAATATATTTATTATCAGGTGTATGTAGACATCCCAGGAGCCATGAACCTGTCTTTAAACCTGCCCCTGGTGATTGGCACCATTCCTCTCCACCCTTTTGGTAGCCGTACATCTTCTGTGAGCAGCCAATGCAGCATGACCATGAGCTGGTTAGGCTTGGCCCTCCCTGAGAGACCTGAAGGTAAGGAATGTTTCCTAGGTTGTCAATTAGTACCACTTGTCTTAAGGGATGTCTGCAATATATGAAGACCAGAAGTCCTGTGATTTGAATCAGACTTTTTTTTAGATTGCAGAGATAGGAAAGTCTGTAGAAGTCTTCTAACTTGCTCCTTAACCTTTCTTTGAATGAGACACCAAAAGAGCACATGTAGACCACATTGTGTGCAAAGGTGAAACCTGCAGGTTGCATGGTAACAGTATTAACATTTGGTTTTGCTGTTTGCAGCTCCTCCAGCCTATGCAGAGGTGGTCACAGAAGAACAGAGGCAGAGCTGTCTGGAAGTGTCGTCAGGGCGGGAGAACTATGATGGCCCGCTATTCGCTTATATCCAGGAGTTCCGCTTCCGACCCCCTCCACCCTACTCCGAGGTAAGCTTTTAATTTAGTTTTGGTGGAAGGTGTGAAGCTTGCAGCCATGTTTAAATGCATTCATCTCAATGCATTGTTTCTCTGTTCCCCTCTCCATCAGATTGATCCTCATCCAGATCAAGCCACATCAGCTGCAGAGCACAGACTCGACACCTGCCCGTCACGCTGAGAAATGCATGCCATGAGCCCAAAGCGATTGGGCTTTAGGAGCTTTCACTTTTGTTTATCTCCCGATGACAGTGATTGGTCGCTTTGCTGTCACCACCAAGAGAAAACAACCCTTTATGGGAAAACCCAGAAGTAAGGGCACAGAGTCACTGGCAAATTACCTGACCCAGATATTCGGCCCCCCGTGATGGGACACGCCCCGTCGGACTTAGCCTGCAGAGCTTTGTCAAAGTAGTCACTCTTCTCATGTTTTTTCGGTAAAGTTTGACAAAGAACATGCAGACCTTGTCCGAGATCTGAAGAGAAATGCAAGAAAACACTAGGACCGCAGAGAGAAACGCGATTTTTGATTTAGACTTTTTGGTTTTTCTCAATGATTGTTTATTTCAGTTTTTAGCCTTTTAGACTAAGCGATTGCAGGCTGTTGCATGAGCCGCAAACAACGCGGAGAAGATTCCGAGGAATAACAGACTGAACGGACTGACTTAATGCACTGATCTTGTTCAAGTTCTTTCGAGGTCGTAGTGTTTATTGATTGTGCTTCCTCAGTCAATAAATGCTGTCTTGACGCTCTTGCGACATTGCCTCGCCAACTCGTAACTCGAGAGTGGCTTTTGTTTTATTTTCTCCTGTTCACATGGACTTTTTTCGTTGTTGTTGTTGTTGTTGTTCTAAGTGTAGAATGCCTTTAAGCCAAACATGGTTTGCTTGGTGTTAAAGTTGTTGCACATGTTGTTTGATCAAGGAGCAACAGTCCACCTCTTGCTGCTCATGTGCGTGATGGGAGCAGAGAGATAAAACAGGGTGGGGGCCCGGGCAGGCTGCCTGAAGAGTTTGTTGCCTTTCTGTTTGTAGTGTGCAGCAGTGCAGGCTTCAGGATTGCACTGCTTGAAAAAAGCACTCAGTCTCAGGTGATCTTCTCACTTGCCAAATGATGAAAACAAAAATGGTGTAGATTTTGTTTTGATTGCACTGTTTCAGTTCAAGGTAGGAGACTATAGACAGAATTTCAGACTCAATTTTGAAAAACAGATTCAATAAAGAGAGGAGATATGCATAAAGATGCAAGGCAGCTTTCAAAGACTTCTGACATTCCCTTCTTGTCCTGCTGCACCAGCAGCCACAATGTTTCTTCAGATCGGTGAAGCCAGATGTGACCCAAAGGATGGCACAAATGCTTGAAACAAGCAAAACAAGGACTCCGGATCCTTTCCGGAGACATCCGAATCCAGTTGAAATGAGTTGTACATTTGTTTTTAAAACTCATTCAACTGCAGAAGTAGTTTAGGCTCAGCCTTCATTAAGCACTTTTTTATACTGAAATAAAACTGCTCATGTCTGGTTGAGGTCTGGAGAAACAATTTAAACAATTACCAATGTAGATAGTTAAAGTAGTGTTTGAATGTATGGAATTACTCATGTCTGCATACACAGCATGTTTGTTTTATGTTCATCTGTAATGTTATGGAGTTTATGATTCGACAGCAAAGTGGTCTTAACATAGTGGCCTTGATGAACTGATCTTAACATTCTTTATTATTTAAGCTATCCTCAATAATCATCATCCTGTTTTTTTTTTTTTTTCAGTTCTATATATTACTGTTTAGTTTTAAAGGACAAAAAGGGAAAACCAAAAAGTCCTTCAAAGCGTGCGTTGATCATGCCACTTTTGAGTTGAATGGGTTTTGGATTTGTTTTTTAAGTTATGAGTTCTGATGATTACTGTCGGGCATTCAGTGTTTGTTTTCCAGACAAACGACCAGTATACAGATCCTCTTGTCTCGGTTATTATGGGAACAATAGCTGTAGCACACCTCAGAGAAATGAAATGAGAGCATTTCACAACTGAAGAGATGATTATTAGGAGAAGAGAATGATTCGCTTCTCTGTTGTGTTTTATAGTTTAAAATTGAACCAAAATTGGCCACTAATGAAAGAATAAGCTTAACACAAAAAGATAAGTGCTTCTTTTTGTGATTGGTCAATACTATAGTCTAACGCTTGGCCTTTCATGTAGTCCATTGTTAAAGCTAAACTCTTGACTTTGTCAAGAAGCACCTTTAGTGGAAATATGGTATGTTTTAGAAATTAAGTGCAATATTTCTTGAGTTTATTTTGTCTCAGTGGTATATTTTGTCTTATTGCATTGTGATTTCATTTCAGAGATCATTATGAACATTAGATGATGAATGAAATGTATGTTCATAATGGTTTTAACGTTTGTCTTAGTTCTTCCTTGGAAATAAATAAATGTCTGAAAACCATAATTTCTGTTGTACTTATGTTTCATTCATAACAAAGCTGCTGATATAAAGTGCATCAAAGCAAACAGTCTGCAGCTCACAATATAAAAAGTCAGCGTAGTGGTCCCTCACTAACAACAGCGCCCCCTCAGGCCATTCAAGCAGTTACACACATGGAGTCGATGAAAACCGTTTTAAGTGAAATTTCTCCATATGCATATACTAAACACGTTAATTTAGTGTGCACAGACAAATCTAATTTAGACAATTCTCTATAAGAAACTTTCTTTTTTTCTTTTTTTTTTTACATTTAGTACTTTGCATCCTTGTTGCTTTAAGGATGCAGATCATTTCAAGATAAGGTTGAAACCTCAAGGTGCTCGACTTCAAGACGCCAGCTTGGTTTAGAGAAGCTAACCTTCTGGCCTCAGTTTATCAGGTGGCACTAAGGCCAAGAAGTGACCTTGGGGTCAAGTGAGGTAATAAACTTTACCCAGCAGAGTTACTTAAAAAAAAACTAACATAAACTGAGGTTTATGCGAAAACACACACACACACACACACACACACATATATATATATAAAGGGGAACTGTACACCATGCATGTTACATAATAAATAAAATAAAATAAAAAATAATAATATTATAAAATAAAACTATTTAGTGTACAATATATTATTAATCTATGGCTGAGTATTTTCATTGGCTGAGGTGAAGTGTGAGGTTACATATTCATTTTGACCACAAACTGATTATTGATTTGCAACTCAGTTGTGACATATTTAGAAAATCATTAGCATTTGCGTCATTCACGAGTTATGGTTATTGATTGGGTTTTAGGATGTAGACTTGCACGCACAGGACAGAGCCTGGGGAGTCAGGAGAACGTCTCTCCACCTCTCTCTCTGTTTCTATTGAACTACATTTTATCACTTGAGTTTTTATTGTGGTATTTATGTATCTTTAAAGCCCGCCCCACAGGTCTGGTTTTATTTTCAAAATGCTGCTTGCTATATGTAAGTGTGCAGAAAAAAATGAAAAAAAGCTCTAGTCTAGTCTCTTGTCAGCTCAAGTCTTTTTTCTTTTTTTTTGTGATTTACTGTTTTACATAAAATCATCATTCATAATGTAAAGAGCATACTGTGAAAACGTAACCTTGATATCTTTAATACTGACTGAGTAAGGCCATGTCAAAGATTGAAATCATAGTAAAAGTTAGATTATCTCAAAATTAGATTTAGAGACTTAAGCCTGGATTTCACAGACAGCGTTACAAATACATTCAAATGAACTATAGTGAATACTAATTAAATTAACTGTGTAATATAATACATTTGATATCTCGTTTAAAATGATCTTATTTCTAAACTTACACACATTTAGATATAAGTCGTTCAAAGAGTTTAACTTTTAAAGTTGGATTCAGGTCAGTGTAGTGATAAGGCTTCTCAAGAACATTCATATTCCTCCCTGTCAGAAACTGCATAGTTGTTTTGCTATTGCTGCTTTGTGCTATCATGCTCAAAGATCTTATCTTATTTTTTAACCTGAGGGTTGCTGTTTTGCCAACTGAAAGTAAGGAGGAGATAACAGGAGGCACTGAAATGTGAAATGCCTGAGTACATCCTCACAGCTAGCGCGTGTATTACATAACTCTACAACAGTATTGTCTTCTCTGCAGGCAGCTGAGGGCTGCTTCCAGGATCCATGATGAGTCAGCTTTGACCAGCACTTTATTCTGTCCTGCTAGGCCCCTACTCCATTGACTGTTTGCAGGTCAGGCCCTTTTGTACGGTGCTGACCCTGGGCCCAAACAAAAAGAGAGGTGGGATTACTACAGCAATGGCAGCTGCTGATTTAGTCCATGCTGACACTACACAGGTCTCAGCTTTTCCAGTAACTGACAAATCCTACTGTCATAAATCCTTACAGGAGCCTCACGCTCAAAATGGAATATTCAGATTAAGCTTCTAGAAGGAGATTACTTGTGCTTGTAACTTAATATGTGTTTTTAGGATGTTTAATATCTCGCAGTTTTATATACAGTATATGCACTGCATAATATAGAGATGTGGCTCTGATCGTCCATTTGGTCTTTTATTTTAAAACAGTTATGACACCAGTTTGCAAAAAAGGCCCCAATGCAATTTCCTCATATCTTATGTTTATCTTTATTAATCCTCTCTGTATCTAGTTTCAATCTCTGCAGCTCTATTTGATCTGTTTTTCTTTCGCCTGCGGCATCCCTGATGTTCTGTTCTTTGTAAAAGTGCAGATTTTTCATAATTACCAGTGCTAGAGAACGAGAACAAGAGAGGAGCACACTGACTTGGAGACCATTTGAAAATAAATAAATGATAATAATAATAGTAAAAATAAAATATTATCTTGATAGAGCAGATTATTTGTCTACTAAAATAATTGTACACTTGTAAGTTGTTTATAATAATATACATGTATGAATATATAAATATACAGGTGCATCTCAATAGATTAGAATGTCATGGAAAAGTTCATTTATTTCAGTATTTCAACTCAAATTGTGAAATTCGTGTATGAAATAAATTCAATGCACACAGAGTAGTAAGTTTAAGCCTTTGTTTCTTTTATATAATATAAAATTACTTTATATAGTAATATATATAGTACACAAAAGGACAAATTGATTTTCTCTAGCAATGCATATTAACTGAACATACAAATTAAATACTGTAAATAAAAAAAAGAGATAAACTCCAAAAAAAAAAAAAAAAACTAAATATTTTTGTAGATATTTATTTATTTGTAAATAATTCTAAAAAAAAACA